>NC_088368.1:3582670-3622670 GCF_034508935.2 Berghia stephanieae | reverse complement strand
GTTGATGGGCACAAGTGTGTGAGTACCTGAGAATGGGTACTGTACACCAATATTCATTTTAATTATATCGATACCACACAAATCCAGGGACCTTCCGGATCACAGTGCAATGCCTAATCCACTCGGCCACTGGAATAGGTGCAGTATAAATGATTTACATTATTATTATTATCACCACATTCTTTACAGTAATATGAGCATTGAACATAGAAAATCAGAATCTGCATATAATCGAGATCCAGCTATAAGCATGCTCTTCTTGATACCATTGTGAGTTCTGCATTCCCTAACCAAGGAGTTCCCCTGAAGTGGTAAGATAAAAACAGGATTATAATTATACTGACTGGATTAGACAGTTACAAGGAAGATTCGGATAATATCAGTTGGAGAAGATTTCCCAGGAGAGACATGTACAAAAATTAATACATAGCGGTCATTTTTTCAAAAAACTAATTTATGAAACTGCACAAGACAAAGCAAGAAAGAAAAATATTAGGAAAAACAAAAACATTAAAAAAAATTACAACAGGGGCAGTCAAGACAAGCTGATTTTTTGGGATTGTTTTTTTTTTTTGAGATCACCTAAAAGTCTCATCCAGACACAAGCACAGGTCCCCACCAAGAGGAATACACTCAAATGTTTACAAATCACATATAATATGTAAGCAAAACAATACAGTGCATGACAGAGAAATGATTTGCAAGACAAAAAGTATCATCTCCCAAAACTATACATTAGACTGTTTCCCTCTCAATCAGGATACCCGGCCAAGGCCAGAACAAAACCAATTAATCTCATTCCAAGACAAAGACAGAAAGCATGCTGTAAAACAGATATAGTGGTGATGGAAGACAGAGTAAGTACCTCCCTGCCCACTATGGAAGGTCAGGAACCCAACCCAGTTTCTTGCTTTGTCTTGCAGTGTTTTTGGGGGCTGGTCATAGTCACCTCATTCCACGGTACTCCATTTAATCTACGGTGACAACTTACCCTCCCAAGAGAGCGCTGTGCAGATTCCTCCTGAAGATTGGGTTGAGAAGCCAACCAGCCATCCCTCCTGGCAACGGCTGTTCGTACCAAACTCTGAGATCAACTAAGGCAGATATGGCCCTCTTTTGTTCCCTTTTGATATCAATACATCCATTTGAAAAGTTTAAAACCAAACACATACAAATGACTTTGTTTAAAAAACAGGTTTTAAAAACAAGAAACAATAGATACATACAAGAGAATAGTTGGTCTATTCAAACAATTAGAGTCTATGGTAACAAGTAAGAAACAAAAATGAATAAAACGGTTTTTAAGAAAACAAAAACAAAACCAAACATGGAACATTTTGGGCTGTTAAATATCATATTTTGAAATTTAATTTGTTTGTAAATCTATTTTTAACGACCTAATAATATAAATATAACCTTAATAATGTATTTGTATTGCAATACTTACAATGACAATTTTAACTATTTTACAGTATTGAAATTATTCATGCATAAAGTACAGCTCCTGCTATGAAGCCACTTATTTATATATACATATATTATAACATTTTTATTATCTATTTATTTTACTATGTAAATTATAATACATCCGTACAAAAAATTTAATTATTATTATTATCATAACACAAACACATTTAGTCATATTTCAAATGATTGGCTTAATTCCAATAGAAATTTCCCAAAAATAAACACAACTAAACGTGCTCAAAGCGCTTTACAAGGGGTCCCTGACCATCAGCAATACTTAACATGCAGGACGGAACATGACGCCTGTTAGGCAATATTGCAATTTTTTTCAGACAGAGACAACGCAGCTTACCTCCAGGAACTCATTTTACACCTGAGTGCGGTGATAGAATGTGAGTAAAGAGCCTTTTCCAAGGATTCAACTATGCACCGAGCGAAGCTCGAACCCAGGACCTTCCAATCCGAAAGAGTCAAGGGATTCAGACATGTTGATTTGAACACATGTATTGAAAAGCAAAGCATACTCTTTCACTTGGCTCCACCAAAGACAACTGGCCTGATATGATCTACAGTCAACAACAGAATTGCTTGCCTTATTTTATAAATCATATGTTATTCTATCTTAAATCAGCGACAGTCTTATTATTATCTAACAAAGCAGTTACATTCATAGCTAAAGTGATACTAAGTTGCTAGAAGCTGTGAACTGCAAGAAGTAATAAACAAAAATGAATTTAACAGCTTCAAAAAAGAACAAAATATCAAACACAGGGCGTTTTGGGCTCAAAATCCTTCTTCAGCAAACAACAAAAAGCAGTAAATTATAAATACATTACTTAACCTGATAGACAGCAGAGAAAGGAAGTGCAGAGCCATTTGGCCCAAGGAGCCGGAGTTTATGAAACGGACAATAACAATTGCTTGCTATTCTCTGGTTGGATGCAATTCTAACAGACTCAGCTGCCCATTCACTGCTGGGTGGACAGGGGGGTGATAAAAAAATCTTGACTGCACCCGGGATCGATCTTGGTCCCTTTGCATGTGAAGCGAGTGCTCTACCAACTGAGCTACTGGGACTCCTTGAGTTTGAGTGTAAAAAAAAAAAATTAATTTTTGTGTCTTTTTCTTTTTTTGTATGGCATTTTTGGAAAAATTTTGAAACAGCGTGGTCTCTGTCGGAAAAAAATTGTAATTTTGCCAAAAGGCATCATATCTCATTCTCATATGTTACATGATGCTGTTGGTCAGGGCCCCTTTGAAAAGTAAAGCGCTTTGAGCATGATTAGAGGAGTTTTAAAGGAAAACAACTTACTCTTACAGTATTCCATTGCTGTACGACAGCTTGTTCTATGAAAAGGATGCGTACAACATAATGACGGGACAGTTCTGGCAAATCTCTGAAAGTGTGAGAGGCAATTTGAAAAGGTAAATAAAATTATGAATCCAACTTCTAATCTCAATTGATGTGTTCAAAGAAAAAAAACAAATTTAAAACTGCAAGACTGCAAACATGTAGTTAAATTCCTGTAAGAACAAAACATGGCGGCCTCCATTTTCAATCATCCAACAAAATATTATGACTTTACGCAAGAAATATTTCATGTCAGGTGGAATAATTTTAAAATTAAAAAAATTAAAATTGAGCTTTATATAGCGCAATATCCACTAAATTTGCTCAAAGCGCTTTACAAGCGCTTTAAAAAACCTTGAAAATAATTTTTTAAAACTTATTCATGGTATTTGGTGTGCTAAAGACTAATTATTTGGTAGGTCTCACATTACACAGGTTTATTAGTATCATTCCAAAAATCCAAGAAAACGATTGGTTTAAAATTAAAGGTGTCAATGTCAAATGGGGTCAGAGATTGATTGACATATATTTATATAATTATAATCATATAAATTAGCAGACTTGAACTTAGATTAAAATTAAACTAAGTGCTTATTCGCAGTAGTACTGCAATAGTGATTTCACAGCATAATCACTATTCGCAGAAGTAGAAGCGCTCTCCTGTATCTGAAAATGAGTCTTTGTCCCCTCACTGAACACAAGACTGTATTTTCTGTTCAAAACGGCGTGTTGTCAAATGGCTTGAAGTTGAATGGGAGTGTGTTAGTTTGAGAAGGTAAAAAAAAGGAGGGATGATTGAAACGTTATGTGTGACTGAGAATTGAGATTTTGAACGTTTCAACTTTTCCTTCATGTCTGAAACTTGACAAGATCGTGTTTTGTTTTGATTTTGTTACCCCAATCCAATCCATGGAAATTTCCCTGACCCCTTTTCTCCAACTTGATCATTAATTCACACCTTGAAATCTATCAGCTTATCTGTCAGATTACTTTATTGAGAATAGTTCCGTCCCCGTTTATTGTATTATTTACAGTTAGTTAAATATATTTTATAAAGGCTACTACTGCAAATACAGAACGAACTACTACTCTGCAAATAACGAATACGAACGCTATCTACTATTGTGCGGCTATGTGGTCTAGTGGTATGACTATGACACTCGCTTTCGGATAAGAAGGTCCTGGGTTCGAGCATAGTTGAGTACTTGGAGAAGGCTCTTTACTCACATTCTCTGACCGTACTCAGGTGTAAAATGAGTACCTGGCCGTTAACAGCGTTGTCCCTGTCCCCCCAAAAAAATGAAATATCGCCTAACAGGCGTCATGTCCCGTCTTAATCCTAAATGTTAAATGTTGCTGTTGGCCAGGAACCCCTTGTAGAGTGCTTTGAGCACATTTAGTGGACATTGCGCTATAGTAGCTCCATTTTTTTTACTATTCGCAGTACTACTGTGAATAGATTATAATTATAGTATAGAGGAAATCATTATTCTTAACTTATTCATTGCCATTGCCAGTGCTAAGAGAAGAAATCACTATTAGAATAGAATAGAAGGTATCGACGTCGCTTGATTAGGCAATTGGCCTGTCGCCGAGTCTTTCCAGTCACTGAATGTCTTGTTCACAACTGATCTAATGCATTTCCCTACCTGATCTTGTGATCAGGGGCTAGCCTACACTACACTTTCTCTACTGATCTTTTGATCATAGCTATTTTGAGTGGGAGGCACTTCTACACTATGCACATAACTTTCCATCACAGCATCTAATCTATTCTTGAAAGCATTGACACTCTTGAAAGCATTGCTGCAAGTACTCGGAGGAAAATCACACTCTTATCCTTACTTGAGATGAACATATATTCCTCTTACTCTTATTTATCATTATAATTATAATGACAATTGATAATACCATTTCTCTTTAACATATAATAATCATACACAAGGCAGCAGGCACTCTTCTAACTTCTAGAGAGCCTCGCCTTTGGCCGACCAACCTCCGCTGCACGTCCAACTCGCCTTGAGCATGCATTCACGTAAAATATAAAGATTTTTTTTAAAAACCTACCTCTGTTTCAAAAACTAGCATCTTTCAACTTTCTAAGAAACATTTTGATTTTTCAGAACTTTAGTTCGTTAAAAAAATACCGGCCAATCTGACCCGTTGAGTCGAATGAAAACGAAATTTTGTTGTTTACACGGTTCAAAGGAAATGTCGTAAATAAGCTTTCATGGACTTCCTGTGTTGTTTTTACAGTGTCACGTGACCTTTTTGAGAAATTTGTCGTCTGCTACAAATAATTAGACCGTAGGGGTAGATATTTTCGTTGGCGAAGAGAAAAAGTGAGTATTATTTCTTGGACTTGTAGAGAGGCCTAGGGTCCACCAGCAGTCAAGTTGATTGAATAAAAGAAAAAAGGCCTTTTTTATCCGCCGCCACCACCACCGTGAGAGTGGAGGGGGGGGGGGGGGTGCATGCCGACGAGAGGGAGACGTGTCGATTGGTGACCTTGGTGACGTAGACATCTCAAGGATGCTGGCAGTTGCAGTTGCAGGTGTTCTTAACCCCTTAACAGCGAAGCTAATTTTTTGCTTTTAGATAGTAGTTTGCTTTTATCTTTATTATTGTTAACGGGGAATACAGCGTTTCCACCAAGAGAGTAGTCAGACTATCGCAACTCGGACTTCAATTGTCTATAATAGTTTTGCCGTTACTTGTCTTTTGATGATAGAAGATTTGGTGTTAGGTCAAAGATCGAATTTCGCCGCTAAAAGGTTGCATTGCTACTGGGTTTGCTCTTCCCCCCTACCCACCTTTTTTTTCTTCTTTTTTTTTCACCTTAGTATTGTTGATTGCTGCTATTTCCTTTTTTATGATTAGCAAGTGCGTAGGAGTCTCACTGGATGCAGGAGTACTGCAATTAACCCTTTGCCAGTGACACTGATTTTTTTTTTTCAAATAATAGTCTTCATTTATATTATTTTTTTAACGCAGAAAAAACAAACGTTTCCACCATAAGAGCAGTAAGAATATTGATAAAAAGCGCTTTGAGCACGTTGGGTGGATATTGCTCTATATAAAAGCTCAAGTTTTTAAATTGTAATTTGTTTTTTGCCTTTGATGAAAACGGTAAGATTTTATTTTTGGTCCAAGTAAGATTGATATTCGCCTTTAAAAGGTTAAGTTGTTTTGTTTTTTCAGTTTTTTTTTGTTTTGTTTTTCAAATGCGGATACGCTGCTTCTTCCTTTTTTTTTTCCTCAACTGGCAAGCTATCGCCGTACTTACCCGCATGGCTTGCACACACAAAAGGATACATCTAAGTCACAAAACCTTACATCCAGGTCACAAAATCAGACAACTAGGCCACACATCAAGACATCTCTGTTTCGTTTGTTCCAAGATAGCAAAACAAACCAGACGTCTTGGAGTTCGAAAAAGCTTTCCATAAAATATTTGGTATTTGCAAGACCCCCAGAAACCAATTCCCTATACAGCTCTTGTGCACGGTTACTTATGACCTTGATTTCTTTCGTACCCACCCCCCAAAATCCCACTTATTGTGTGGTATAGGCAGAACATAGTAAAAAGCTGGACTGCCACATGCGTGACTAAATTGGCCAAAGAGAGAATCTATACTTTGGCATTAGACACCCATTACCTGATGTCTTGGTTTTTAATCCTAGCCTAGTGAGAGAGAGAGAAAACAAAACAATCATACATGTATCTGCAAACAACAGAACGTTTTCATTTTACATTGAGATGGGAAGGGGAAGGGATAACATTATGACAAGAGAGAGAGAGAGAGAGAGAGAGAGAGAGAGGGTGAGAGAGAGAGAGAGAGAGAGAGATGGGCGGGGGGATGGGGGATAGTAAGGGGGAATGGGAAAAGACGAAAGAAACAATGGGTTGCCTGATGACGTAGATCAAAGGATTGTTACAGCGGTGTTCACAGAGCGTACTTCGTGAAATTTTAACCTTTTACAGTGACACTGATTTTTTTCTCCAGATTGCTTATGCAGAATAAATCGTTTCCACCAAGAGAGCAGAAGTAAGAGTATATTTCGACTCGGGCTTCAATTAAACTATAAATCGCAAAGCTTGTCTTTTAATGATAACATTAAGACTAAGATCTGGAGTTTGGGGAGTGTAAGATGGAATCTCGCCATTAATGGTTTAAATTGTTTTGATTTTTTAAAAAAATAACACACACACACACACATACACACACACACAAGCGCGCGCGGTCACGACAGCGAGGACCATCTATTGCTTGTGTTGCAACGGTAAACCAGTTTACGTGTACGCAGATCCTGAGGCTACATGCCCCATTACCGTGTACGTAGACACTCCCAAAAAAAAAAAAAGAAAGAGACACACACACACACACATACACACGCGCACACACACACACACACACACACACACACAGTCTCGCATCCGCTACGAACTAATTTTGCGCACCAATTTTTACTGCACTAATGCACCAAATTGCATACCTATCTAGGGACACTTTTTTCCGTATCTTTTTCTCAATAAACTTTTTAAAAAACCTTTGTTTTGCGCGGCAGGCGGCAGGCACTTGGCACTAGGGGGCACCAACCATTGGACAGACGAAAAAAAAACACGATTTCGCGAGGAATGAATGATGAAAATATTTAGGATATAATTTCAAACACAACTTTTGAAATTCATCAAGGATTGTCTAGTACCGAATGTTTTTTGATAGAAAACAAATGTAGCTTCAAATCTAAACTGCTTTTGACGGTAAGCGGTAAGTTTTTATTTATTTTTCTGTCCAAACGAATGATTTGTCCTGGTTATAGAAGCTAAGTATTGGTAACACCGGCTCAGCTCTCTAGATAACTTCTACTTGATGCAGGGCAGGGGGGACACTCACACTCACAGAGTGAAATATGGGCCTTTACCATTAAAATAAGCAAAAATGGTGATCACCAAAAGCAATATAGACTACCTAAACACAGCTAGACAGCTGGCTGAGTGATTGTAAAGATTGTCAAGGACTGTGGGAGGGAAGGATCTTAAAAATTCTTGCAAACTTTTGCAAGTCAGCCGATTTAAAACTGGAGGCCGCCATGTTTGTTTCTACCGGGGATTTAAATGATTTAACTAGGTACATGTTTGCAGTCTTGCAGTTTCCACTTTATATTTTTTTTTCTTTGAACACATGATAGTAACGTGATCAAGTTAGATTTGATGTTTTTTTTACGTGCTGTTGCTCTGTCTCCAACTGTTCACTTGCTTCACTTCTCCGCCCCATTTCACAAGGAAAGGACATTCGCTGTTGAAAGATTTGGCCGAAGATATCATTTCAAATAACAAGAGATGGCTCAAGTTAAAACACAGTGAGTTTTGATATATTAGATTAATTACAGTATCAATATCAATAAGTGCATCTTGATTTTGTTGTTGCTTTTTTACTTTACTTTTCTCTAACTCTAAGCTATCGAGATAGAATGCAGCAGTACAAAAAAAAGTCAGCTGACGTCAGTTATCGGGAGGTGCTTCAAAGTAACGACAACTTATTAGCCCCAGTCCTTGTTAAATTTCCATTTAAAAGTCACTGGAATTTCCTTCCATTTTGAATGGATTTACCAATAAAAGGAATGTTCTCTTTCAGATTCCCTCGGTCAAAATAATTTGGCACAATCACAAAGGCTGAGACCTGAGAAAGTTACACCTACTTTTTCCATTTCAAGGGAAAATCTTTTCTGAGAATTTGTGGTAAAAATAGAGATGAAAAATCTAAGGCTAAGATTGGAACGTTTCGCAAATAAAATTAAAAAAAAAAACTGAAAATTGCTTTGTTGAAAGACAAGACTTAAGATATTTATTACATATTTTTTCAAATACAGTTACACTATCTATCATCACAATAGTGCATGCACACCTAATTCAATTCAAATATAAAAAGTTAGAGCCCCTCTGTAGCACAAACCGAAGATAATGATTTTATTCCCCCCCCCCCCCCTTCATCACTGTCACCATCGCCATCAACTCTTTCAGTGACTAAATTGTTGTCATCAGTGTCATGATGATGTCATCCTCCCCTAACTCTGGAGATTTCACCCCCTTAAATTATTAAGTGTTTCACTAGCTAAGCTGAAAGTTTCTTTTCATTGGGAGCAGCCATGATGTTTTATTCCTTTGTTACGATGTCTTCAGCCTGCCTCTATTCTCATCCTGGGTGAGAATAGAAAAACATTCGACCTCTCATCCTGGGGGAAAATAGAGGTAGTGACACCTTCTCGCTATTCTCACCCCTGTGTATTTAACCAACCCCCCCCCCCCCACCTTCTCACTACTCTCACCTGATCATCATCATCAACTCTCTCTCTCTCTCTCTCTCTCTCTCTCTCTCTCTCTCTCTCTCTCTCTCTCTCTCTCTCTCTCGTGTCTGTTTTTCATGGTACTGGACGCCTATATCAACCACCAGGTAGGGTAGCCTAGCCGCCGCCCCTTCTTGCTTTTCATATTCTCACCCCTGTATCAACAACGAGATATGGTAGCCTAGCCGCTGTCCCTTCTTGCTATTCTCACCCCTGTGTATAAACCAACCGGTAGGGTCAGCTTAGCACCCCCCCCCCACCCCTCTCCTCCTCACTACTCTCACCTGATCATCATCATCTCTCTCGTGACTACTTTTAGTGGTACTGGATGTAAGGAGGGTGAACATACATGTCGTGCATTTAAAATTTTGACTGGTTGGCTTGAGATATGGAAATCTGTATACAGGAGTCAATCTCTCTATTTCGTCTCTTCCCCCCCCCCCCCTTCTCTCTCTCTCTCTCTATCTCTCTCTCTCTCTCTCTCTCTCTCTCTCTCTCTCTCTCACACACACACACACTCTCTCTCTCCCTATTTCTTTCTTTCTCTCTGTCTCAATGTATATCTCTCTTTCTTACCACTCTGTCATTATTTTTTGCAATATCAACAACCATTTATTTTAAATATCGAACCCAGAACCCACATATCAAGGCATGAAACCATGTGTAATGCGGATAGGCAAGGCTAACCCTACCTGTTGGTTAACAGGGGTGAGAATAGCGAGAAGGGGCCACTACCTCTATTCTCATCGGGTGAGAGCTCGATCAATTTTCTATTCTCACCCAGGATGAGAATAGTCACTTCCTTTCATTATATATTGATTTTGACTCGTAGATCTCTCTCTCTCTCTCTCTCTCTCTCTCTCTCTCTCTCTCTCTCTCTCTCTCTCTCTCTCTCTCTCTCTCCTTCTCTCTGTTTATCTCTCTACTCAATCTATCTATTTCAGACCTGCTTTCACGCGTGGTGACCACACAATGACAGTCCCAATGGAGCTGTTCAAGGAAAACAGAGAAAGACTCTGTCAGCGTCTGAAGGCTCTGAAAGACCTTCCTTCAGGGGCGATTGTCTTGCTGCAAGGAGGCGTGGCTGAAACCAGGAATGATTCTGATCATGAACTTCTTTTCCGACAGGTCAGTTTGAGATTAAATTTCTAAGAATTATAATGATAATATGGTACTCCCATGGTGAGCAGAAGGTCACTTGTTGTGTTTTCTGTCTCCCTATATCTGTTTTCTGAGTTGCTCTCTCTGTCTTTGTCTTGGAATGAGATTAATTATGCCCTGGCCCTTGCTGGGTTCCTTAGCTGAGAGGGAAACAGTCAAATGTTTAGTGTTAGTTTTTTGTAGATGATTTTTTTTCCTTGTAAATCATCTCTCTTTTATGTATTGTTAGTTATTTTTTATGTTTTAGATATATTCTGTAAGCATTTGAGTGTGTTTCTTTTAGGGGGATCCTGTGCTGGTGTTTGGATGAGACTTGATGATATCAAACGTAAATACACTTATAGTGTGCACATTGGAATCTACATCTGTTCCCTATTTGAACCAGTCTTCTTTATCTTACTTTTTCTCATGTACCTTTACTTGTAATTCTAGCTATCCCAATTTCTTCCTTTTTTTACTGGTGCTGAGATGACCTAATGTGTCACAATCGGCATAAAATCCTTTAAAACTAAAAAAAAAAACATAATATGGTTAGTATTAGTTCTTTAACCCTCTCCTAACTAATCGAAGGGAAATAGTCACATTCATCACAATGAGTTCCAACAATTTTATCATTCCAATTTCTTTTGCACATCACAAACTTTAAAGAAAAGTTTTGTTATATCTATGAACACTTGACACTGTGTTCTAGAGCTCTTATTATGGAAAAAGTATTATGTCTAGAACGTACTTGTTGCTTTTCGTTTGAATTAAAATAATTTTATTTTTGTGTGAGGTGGGTGTGAAGTTTGGAAAAAGTCTGAAAATGGTTTGTAAAAAGAGGGTTAAATTTGTAATCTCAAAACAACCTCAAATGATATATATTTATATATATATATATATAAATTATAAAAAACCATGAAAGTGCTCAACTTTTTTTATAAAAGGAGCTATTTATGAAATGTTTCAGGTATAATTATGATCAACTTCTACAATATTGTTTCGAGCATTCGCTCTCATTAGGAAGTGTGTCTTCCTGATGAGAGAGAATGCTTGAAACAATATTGTAGAAGTTGACCACAATTATCCTTGAATATTATATATGTATTGGATTTCAGGCTATTTTGGATGACCTACTTACACACATGTATATATGTGTATAAAGTAAAGGATTGCTTGTCACACAGTTGGCCTAATCAATTGCCATCATGCTACGCATGTTAGACACACCATAATCCATATACTAGCTTCTTAGAGATAAAGCAGTTCTTCATAGTCAGTCTGGATTCTGGACCATGACAAATGGAGAGCACCACTTATCCTATCACGTTTCACGTCAAATTTTCAAGGTTTCATGGGTGAAGAGCAGGGCTCTCTCTCTCTCTCTGACTTTGTCTGAAAATTTCTATCATTTAATTGCATGCATGCAGAGCTAACAACACCCATTTACTCCCCTCTGGAATTTCCACAAGGGGGGGGGGGGGGTTCTTAAATTGAATAAATCCTGATAGGATTTCTAATATCCTGGTTTTCCTTATTTTTTAAAATGATTGAGTGGCGACTAACTACACATTAAATATGTCTTACCCTGTTTTTTCTGGTATATGGGTTGGCAGGTCTGGTGTATGTCTGTTTTATGTGTTACCATATATGCTGTTTTACATTCAGGGGATATTGAACAAATGAACAAGACATTGGGCATGGTGTGTATTGTTGACGATGTGTGGCTATGTGGTCTAGTGGGATGACACTTACCTTCGGATCGGAAGGTCCTGGGTCCTGCTCTGAGTGGCACATAATTGAGTCCTTGGAAAAGGCTCTTTACTTACATTCTTTCACCATACTCAGATGTAAAATGAGTACTGGCTGGTAACAGGGTTGTCTCTATTGGAAAAAAATGGTAAATATCACCTAGCAGGTGTCATGTTTCCGGCCAGCATGTTAGTGTTGCTGTTGGTTTGGAACCTTTTGTAATGCTTTTTGAGCACATTTAGTTGATATTGCACTATATAAATGCCTAAATTTGATGAATGAATGTGGGATAAGTGCAATTTGATAACAGTTTATATTTGATTTTTTATTCATTCTCAGGAGTCCTTCTTTCAATGGTGTTTTGGTGTGGAGGAGCCTGATTGTTACGGTGCCATTGAAGTGGACACTGGGAAGGCTATCCTATTTCCTCCACATCTGCCTCAGTCATATGCTACATGGATGGGAAGGTGAGTGACTCTGACCATTTTAATATTAACACTACTATTTTTATTTGTTCATATTAACCGTTTAACTGCCGTACTCTTGGCAAAAAAATCTGAGACTTTAAGAAAGAGTGTGCAAAGTCCCAGGTTTGAGAGTTTTTGCCAAGATGAGGGTCGTTTAAATCAATTGATATTTGAAGGACGAGTTTTCTGGTCAAATTTTTAAATACAGGTTAAACTTGTTGTTCAACCAATGTCAACTTTGTTTGAATAGCTCTGATTAAAACGTTAAATTGTTTAAACAAGAGAATATAACAATGATCATTATAGTATTATTTTAATACCCCTCCCCATAAATTTTAACGCGTAATGATATTAAGTTTACAATAATAATTTGTGGTGTCAGAATATTAAGGATTAAATTTAACTAAATTAGATTTTTTTTAAAACAAAAAAGTATTATTTAAGTATTTTTTAAAAACAAAGTGGCTTTTGATCAGTGTTAAGATTGAAGAAGCCGTGCTCAGGTGTTTAGTTATTTTCAATATATTCTTATAAAAAATGATAAATAACAAAAATGGAATAATCCATTCATATCAAGTTTCTCCTCTTTTCCATCAAATTTTTTGTATGACAATAAAATAAATAAATTTTTTAAAACCTCATCAATAGAATGGACAAAATATTATAAAAGAATTGTAACAAGAAATATTATATATTATCATCTTTTCCTCTTTTTGTTTTTATTTAAGCAATAACGAAAAATGAAACAAGCAAACAAACAAAAATAAGAAATAAAAACAAACCAACAACAACAAAAAAACTAATGAATAGATTGGACAAAATAAAATAAAAAGAATCTTATGGTGGTATGAAACAGCAAGAGTCATTCCATTGTCCCAATGCCATCTAACGTGTTAAACTTAAATCAAATTTGTCTAGGTTTGAGTAATGGTCATGGGATAAGTTGCTGGGGTTTTAAAATATTTTATCATTAACGGAATAATCTAGTAGTGGCGAATAAGTGCGAAAGGGTCTTTGTCAGCACCAGCTAACAGGTCCTATGTTTGTCAGTACTGATCAATTGGCAGTGGCATCTCTTTTTCAATACTGACCAATAAGTGCCAGCATCTGTTGGTCAGTACTGACCAATAGCTGTATCCTTTTGAAAACGTCTTTTATTCAGTGATAATGAAATCAGATTTTATTGAGGGGTAGAATATAAGATGTCTTACACTCTTGTGTTTTAGAATTTGAACTTTGTGCTAACCTTACACGTGCAAACTCGTGCATCAATTGGAAACACGACGGAATTCCAAAAAGCAAGAGTGTAAGAATCGAATATTTTTCCTCTCCTTCTTGTTCTTCTTCTTCTTCTTCTTCTTCTTGTCCTTCTTTCTTCTTCTTCTTCTTCTTTCTTCTTCTCTTCTTCTTCTTCTTCTTCTTCTTCTTCTTTCTTCTTCTTCTTCTTCTTCTTCTTCTTTCTTCTTCTTCTCTTCTTTCTTCTTCTTCTTCTTCTTCTTCTTCTCTTCTTCTTCTTTTCTTCTTCTTCTTCTTCTTCTTCTTCTTTCTTCTTCTTCTTCTTCTTCACCACCTCCTTCTTCATATTCTCCATCTTCCTCACCATCTCATCCTCCTACTCAAAAAATACAATTATTCTTCCCTTATTTCTTGTCCCTAGACTACTGACCGAAGACGACTTCAAGTTTTTGTATTCTGTAGATGAAGTCCATTGGTCTGACAAGGTAGGAATGTTACCGTTTATTCACTCGCTTCTAAAATGTAATGATAGATGGAAAATGTTAGTGCATGTCAAATGTCAGATTAGTGGATATCCAATTTTGTCAAATAACAGACCTGCCTACTTGAAAATCTAAAAATTCTTAATTTTTGAAAGTCAAAAATTGTAGTCGCTATAATTGACTTTAAAAATCAACAATCCACCTTCACAATGATTAAATAACACTTCAAAATCCTTAGAATTATGTAGTCTGGTATCAACTTTCATCTTCAATAAGTTTTAGTTACTTAGAAAATAGAGCTAAAAAATTTCGTAATTCTGCCTATTTTTTTGTAATAGCAGGGAGGTCTGAAAAATGTAAAATTACGAGAAAACTGACAATAAATACGCTTTGTCTTGTTTATTAACAAATTCAAGAAATATTGGGCTTGGTTGAATGACAAAGTTATGGTCCTGGTATTGTGTCCTTGGGTAAAGCATTTTACACCTTTTACCCGTCTCAGTTCAGTTATATATAAATTAATACCTAACTAAGGCTGTGATAGTGTCTTTTAAGTGTCCTAGTATTAAAAAGCATTTCTAATTGGTGACTTAGTGTGTATGCAATGAAAATTGTGAAGAGAATAAGTGAGAAAGTTTGAAAAGCATTTAGTTTTTCAAATCATCAAAATGTGTTGAATATTAATACAGTCCAAGCTGACACTTGGGTTTTCCCAGTCTTCCCTTGGAATAGATCCTGAAGAAAAAATTCCCCTTAGGGATGAATAAAGGGAATTTCTTTCTTTCTTTCTTTCTTTTTTTATTTTTATTTTTATTTTTTTAAAATTATCGGTTGCTGAGAAATTGTCCCAATTAAGCGGCTAGGAATTGGAAAGGGTATGACTTTTTATATATAGAAAATATTACGTTCCCAAGGAATCACCCCAATAAAGTGGTTGTCCCAATTAAGCAGTTGGGAATTGGAAAGGTATGATTTTATTTTTATATTATAAAATTTACGTTCCCAAGGTCACCCATAAGTGGTTGTCCCAATTAAGCAGTTGGGAATTGGAAAGGATATGACTTTTTATATATAGAAAATATTACGTTCCCAAGGAATTGTCCCAATAAAGTGGCTGTCCCAATTAAGCAGCTTCCCCAATAACCATCTTGGACTGTATTGATATTTTTAAAATTGCTTTTACTATCACCGATTACTTACGAGAGTCTTTACGATATCTCCTGACAAGTGTTAGTCATTGTCGATTTTTTTTTCCTCCTTTATTTAAGATTGCAGAAGTCCTGGGCAGCAAAAGACCATCTCTCCTCCTGACTTTGGTGAGTCATAACAACAAACCTTGAGCTTTTATATAGCGCAATATCCACGGAAAGTGCTCACCACGCTTTACAAAGGGTACCTGACCAACAGAAACACTTAACATGTATGTAGACAAGACATGACGCTTCTTAGACAAAAATATAAATTTTTGGACAGAGACAACGCTTTATACGGCCAGGTACTCATTTTACACCTGGGTTCAATCAAGCCCTGCATAGCTGAGTCCTTGTAAAAGGCTCTATATTTACTATCTCTCACTGTACCCGGGTGTAAAATGAATACCTCAGCTCATTTGCTGGATATTGCCCTAAATAAAAGCTCATTTTTAAAAATGTGAATTAGTGGAAATCGTGCATTCAGATCCTTTCTTTGAAATGAGGATTTTTGGATGAAACATACTAATTGCTTTGTACAATGGCTATGGTAAAACAAAACGATGGAACTGGATGGAGTTTATCCCAGTTTAAATAGCATGAAACATACAATAGCAATTGCTTACAAAGCTCTGGATAGGACTTAGTATATCACATTGTACTTTCCACCAAATCTAACAGACCCAGCTACCTGAGTGGTGTCTTTTGACCTCCCATAGTGGACAGAAAGTCGCTTGCTGTGTCTTCTATTCCCCTGAATCTAAATTTAGTTGCTTTCTGTCTTTGTCTTGGAATGGAATCATTTGGTATTTGTACTGTCCCTTGCTGGAGTCCTTGGCTGAGAGGGAAACAGTCAAATGTATAGCTTTAGTTTTGGGAGGTGGATTTTTTTTTCCTTGTAAATCATCTCTGTTATCTGTTGACAGCTATATTCTTGTTTGGAACATATCTTGTAAGTGTTTCTCCAGATTGGATCATGAGCTAGCTTAGGTGTTGAGTCATGAGGACCTTAGAAATCTACATCTGTTCCCTATTTGAACCAAGTCCCCTTTGTCTTACTTTTTCTTGGGTTCTTGATTTGTAATTCTATAATTTTTTTAACCATCCCATTTTCCTCATTTTTACTGATGCTGAAATGACCTATATGTGTTGCAAGCGCTGTAAAACGCTTAAAAACAAACAAAACACTACCCAGCTACCTAATCACTTCTGGGTTAAGAGGTGAGTCAAAATTAAATCTTGACAAATTATCCAGGAATTGAGAGCCTGTCACAACATTCTGTAGTTTTTAAATCTGTGCTTCTCAAAGAAGCAAAGTTATAATTTTTGTTTATTTATTTATTTCTCCATTTTGGTCACAAGGTTTTCTTTCTTTTTTTTTCTTTTTTGTTTTGTTTTGTTTTTTTGGGGTTTTTTGTTTGTTTTATTTTTTATTAAATTGAATTTTTTTTCCGTCCAGCATGGCCTGAACACAGACAGTGATAAATACAGCAAGGAGGCAGTTTTCCCAGGAATAAGCGAGTGAGTTGACATGGGTTGTGGTAATGATGATGACAATGATGATTAATAAGAAGAAGGATAATGATCATGATAATAATAATAATAATTATTATTATTATTATTATTATTATTATTATTATTATCATTATTATTATTATTATTATTATTATTATTATTATTATTATTATTATTATTATTATATTATAATGATAATAATTATTAATTATTATTATATTATTATTATAATTATGATAATAATGAAAAAGCAAAAGAGCTATATTGTCCTGAGAGGCCATTTTTCACACGATTACAATGATGTTTCTCTCCACGACACTTTGGTCAGTCTCATGTATAACGATAAACCATTATCATTTTGCTGTTTCAGTAATTTATAATGATTATAAACTTGCACAGCGTTTATCTGAGGCAATAGATATGACACACTTGTAAGTGTAAGATACATCATTTGTGACAGTGCCTTATCTTGCTCTGGTCACATGACCCTGACTGTTTACAGGCAATGATTATTCAATGCAAAGATATTCTCTTCCAGAACGATGGTAGATGAGTCTATGGTATTCAGTTATACAAAGTTTTAGTTGTGCGGCTATATTACAATGATTATTTTTTTTCGGACAAAACAATGCTGTTAACGGCCATGTACTCATTTTATATCTGAGTACAGTGAGAGAATGTTAGTGCCTTTTCCAAGGACTCAGCTATGTGCCACTCAGAGCAGGACTCAAACCCAGGACCTTCCGATCCAAAGAAAGTATCGTACCACTAGACCACATAGCAACTCGAAATATAGATATGAATAAAACAGTAAAACAGATTAACTCCAACTCAATGTTCAACATTTAAATGACCATGACATAGTTGATAGTCCTTTTAATTTGCTGACTACAACATTTAAAAAGGCTGTATAATATTAAAAAGGAATTAACTCCGGTTTAGGGCCGCACGTTTGATTGTTGATTTTATTATCACAAGAGTATTTATTGAGATAACCCAAGTACCCTTACGTCTTTATTTATTGTAGATAACGTATACTGATAAGATTTTCCAAATCAATGTTTTTCTGATGCGTTTTCTTTTTGCTTTTTTTTTTTCGTGTGTTAATTTTGTCAGTTTTAAGGACTGGTAAGCCCACATTATATGAAAATGGTTTTCAAAAAGTTATTTGGAGGCCATTTTGAATGGGAAGCAGAAGTCGTGCCGTCACACCTTCCACTCTTCAGGTTCAAAACTCCTTGGAATTGTGTGACCATTCCTCTGGAGGACTAATGATGAATCATCATCATCATATTTTTTTTTTTAAAATTATTATTATTATTATTATTATTATTATTATTATTATTATTTTATTATTATTATTATTATTATTATTATTACTATTATTATTATTATTATTATTTTAATCATGGGATAACCCAGTATTCTTGATACTTTCAATTTTATCTCTTCATTATTAATGAAATATTTGCTATCTATCTTCAGGTTCAAGGTCGACAATGAACTGCTGCATCCTGAAATATGTGAATGGTATGTATGGCAGTGTAGAAGGGAAAAGAACATACTGTGGTCTTGTGGTATGACACTCGCATTTGGATCGAAAGGTCCTGGGTTTGAGCCACGCTCAGCGCATAGTTGAGTCCTTGGAGAAGGCTCTTTACACACATTCTGTCATTGTTCTCAGATGTAAAATGAGTACCTGGCTGTTAACAGCGTTGTCTCTGTCAGAAAAAAAATGGTAATATTGCCTAGCAGGCGTCATGTCGTGTAAGGGTTGGTGTGTTGTCTGTGGCTTAATGGATAATTTGTCTTGTCTTATAATGAAGTTGAGCATACTGGGTGGGGTTCCTGACCTCCCATAGTGAGCAGGGAGGTACATACTGTGTCTTCTATCCCCTTACATCTGTTTTCCAGCATGCTTTCTGTCTTTGTCTTGGAATGAGATTACTTGGTTTTGTCCTGGCCAGAGGCCGAGCTGGGAGGGAAACAGTCAAATCTATAGTTATTGTTTTGGGAGATGATATTTTTTTCCTTGTAAATCATCTCTGTTATGTATTATTTTATTTGTTATTTTGAATATATAATGTAAGAATTTGAGTGTATTCCTCTTTGTTGGATTTTGTGCTTGTGTCCGGATGAGACATAGGTGATCTCAAACTAAGTACATTGGTGGTATGCTCTTGGAATCTACATGGCGCTGGGGAAAGGAATCTGTTCTATAATGCTGGCTCCCAAGGTCGGGCATTATTGAAAATTTGTTTTGCATTGCCGTTCCAAGTGCAAGAGTTCAGTAATCTGATATTATCACTCTGTGTGTATTTCAGCCGTGTGTTTAAATCTGACCGTGAGATTGAGGTCCTTCGATACACCAACAAGATCAGCAGTGATGCACACATAGAGGTAAGAGACCGTTCACAATTGACGTCAACCAAATATTGGCAAAAATTTTCTGAATATCCTTTACACTGGCACTGAATGTTAAAGTGATCTTTTATACGGCGCATTATCCACTAAACGTGCTCAAAGCGCTTCACAAAGGATCCCTGACAAACAGCAACACGTAACATGAAGAACAAGACATGACACTTGTAAGGTGATATTACAACTTTTTTTTTCTGACAGATTCAATGCTGTTAACGGCCAGGTACTCATTTTACACCTGAGTATGGAGAGAGAATGTGAGTAAAGAGCCTTTTCCAGGGACTCACTATGCGCCAAGCGAGGCTTAAACCCAGGACCTTCCGATCTGAAAGCGAGTGTCAGACCACATAGCCGCACAATTTAAAACTTGTAAAAACAACCAAACAGAACATTATCTTTGATATACTATTCCAACTATGAAGACTTTTCATGATGAAATCAGACTGACTTTAATTTTAATGTTTAACCATGTTTTTATATTGAATTAAAAAAAAATGATTTCCTTTGTTTTTACTTTTGTTTTATTAATTTTATTTTATTCTCTGCCCAGGTGATGAAGAATGTCCGCCCAGGGATGTATGAATATCAAGCCGAAAGGTGAACAATAAGCATTTCTCTCTGGATGGGGGTCTTTTGCTCTCCCATACTGGTTGGGGTCTTTTGCCCTCCCATACTGGTTGGGGTCTTTGACCTCCCATGGAGGGCAGGAGGTCACGCTGTGTCTTCTATCCCCTTGTATCTGTTTTCTGAGTTGCTTTCTGTTTTAGTCGTGGAATGGGATTACTTTGTTTTTTTCCTAGCCATGGCTGGAGTCCTTGACTGGGAGGGAAAAAGTCAAATGTATTGTTATAGTTTTTTCCTTGTAAATCATCTCTCTGTTGTGAATTGTTACATTTTTCTGTTATTAATATATAGTGGTTTGTAAACATTTAAGTGTATTCCTCTTAGTGGGGACCTGGATGAGACATTTAGGTGATCTTAAGCTAAGACAGTATGCTCTTGGAATCTACATCTGTTCCCTATTTAAGCCCTTCCCCTTTGTCATAATTTTTCTCGTTTGTAAATCAATAACTTTTTTGACTATCCAAATTTTTCCTTTTTACTGGCGCTGAAATGACCTAAATGTGTCGTAAAATCCTTAACAACAAAAAATATCACCCCATAGTGGACAGAGAGCCGAGGTCACTTGCTATGTCTTCTAAGACCTTATCTTTTTCCAGGTTGCTACCCGTCTTTGTCTTTAACCCTCTCCTTACCACCCACAGGAAAATCGTCACATTCGTTACGATGTAACCGACAATTTTCTCATTCTAATTTCTCTTGTACATCACAAAATTTAAAGAAATGATTTGATTACAGCTATAAATACTAAGCATTTTGTGGTAGAGCTCACTTGTTACTTTTTTGTTTGAGTAAGAAAAGTCTATTTTTGCACTGGTTGGGTGTGAATTTTCGGGAGAAATTCTAAAAATAGCTGGTAAGGAGAGTGTTAAGGTGAGATTTCTTGGATTTGTCCTGGCCCTCGTCTCAGTCCTTGGCTGGAAGGGAAACAGTTAAATGAATGGATTTTATAGTTTAGTGCTACTCAGAGCAGGTATTGAACAATGGACCTTCCAGTCTGAGGGAGAGTACCATACCACAAGGATTGTGGTCTGGTCAGAGAAAACGTTGACAACACAAAGGGTCAACATTGGTCTCTTTGGTTGTGAGGCAAATGCTCTAACACTTCACTATTATTATTCAATATTCTTAGCTTTCTAAGATACGACTGAATTTGGTTGAAAATATAATCTTTATTTTCCAGTATTTTCCATCACCACTGTCGATACGTTGGAGGATTAAGGATGCTTTCCTATCACTGCATCTGTGGCAGGTAAAGTCTTCCACTATATTTTTGTTATGTCATTCATTGTTATGAAATTCTAATGTTGGATTGTACTCGTATCGTTCCTTTGCAGCATTTTCCACCATTACTGCTATTACAATGGAGGAATGAGAAAACTTAACTACCATCCGGTATGTGGAAGGTAACTCATCCGTCTCAATCCTCACACTTTCTTTTATTATCATATGTGTCAGTGCATGACATGATCAGTCGGAAGGTGAACATTTTTAATTTGTATTTAATATTTGCATTTTCTGAAGGAATATGCTCCCCAGAGCATTTGTACCTTTATTTGAAGTAAATCAGGTGATTTTTTTATGAAGTTATGGTCAGGTGTATGGCAAAGGTATCCAGCAACTTTTCTCAAATTTCATACTTTTTCAACTTGATTAGCTGTAAAGAAAACATATTTAGAAGTGAAATTAAGCTTTGATATTTCCCAAAGATGTACAAAAAGGGTTGATTTAATCATTTATTACAAGAATTGATTTTGGATTAAAATTGACCTTCTAACTAAACATGGCAATATCTCAGTTCAAACCTTTTCACCATCCGACTGATGACGTCATTCATTGTAATACAAAGCGGCCAATTGTTATGATAAAATTGGGACTGTCTAGATTTAGCAATCTGGATGAGAAAATTTTTTTTTATATTTATGGAAATGACCCTAGCATGTGCCGTGGTTTGACCTTTGTTGACTGGCAAATTAAAACTTGTAACAGAAAAAAGCTCTGAATTTAGATTATATCGATGGCCCGTTGATCAAACCTCTGAAGTATAGAATCGCAAAGAGGCTGCTTCAGAGCTTTGATCAACGGGCCATCGATATTATATAATAGTCCAAACATTCTGTTGTTTTGGGTTATGACCGAATTGTGCGTGAGGGTGTCATGTTTTATCTTTGAATAGTTGGCCGCTATGTTGTCGTAACAGCTAATTGGGATATGAGGTGGTGATGACAACATTGCATGTCGGGGGTAGTGCATAAAACAATATAAGGAATGTTATAAATGAATAGCTCATTTTGGCAAACTGAAAGTGTTTTCAAATTAATTAATTAATTAATGGCATTTATATAGAAATTTAACCCATTGACACAGGCTCTAAACACTTTACAGTGATATAAAACAATATTCCAATAAGACAAATGTAGGTTGTGCAGCTATGTGGTCTTGTGGTATGACACTCACTTTCGAATCGGAAAGTCCTGGGTTCAAGCTTCTCTCAGCGCATAGGAGTCCTTGGAAAAGGCTCTTTACTCACATTCTCTCATTGTACTCAGGTGTAAAATGAGTTCCTGCCTAACATAAAACAGTTTTGAATCAGTGGCTTAAGGAAAAACACAATATCCACTAAATGTGCTCAAAGTGCTTTTCAAGGGGTTCCTAGCCAACAGCAATACTTAACATGTAAGACGTTACATTTTGTTGTGAGATGGCAGCTTCAGTTCATCGTACATCTCAGACTGAAATGACCATTTTTATTTTGATCAAACTCTCAGTGTGGATGTTCAAATACATAAAGTATGTCTGTCTCTTTTTATAGAAAATAGAAAACTCGGGCTCATAGAGCCCTCCAATGAGAATGTGCGCTATATAAGCATAATTTATTATTATTATAATTATTATTATTATTATTATTATTATTATTATTATTATTATTATTACTATTATTATTATTATTATTATTATTATTATATATTATTATTATTATTATTATTATTATTATTATTATTATTATTATTATTATCATCATTATTATTATTATTATTATCATTATCATTATATTATTATTATTATTATTATTATTATTATTATTATTATATCATTATTATTATTATTATTATTAGTATCATTATTATTATTATCATTATTATTATTACTATTATTATAACCATTAACCAGCTTGATATCATCCACGTACACATGTTTGGATATTGTCTAAATTCACCAGTGCATGATTTGTTCCAATCACAATAGTTGTGGAAGGAGCACTTGCTTTTGATGTTGTCCTGTAACATGGTATTCTAAATAATCAAATTAAAATTAAAATCTACAGCCTTTCTTCAAAAAAAAATCTTTTGTGTGAATTTAAATGATAATGAATAGCAGCCAATTGATAAACTGTTCAGAGGGCAGTGTGGCTCCATGGTACAGTCTTTGCTTCATACCCGAAAAGTACAGAGTTCGATTAAATGTCGCTGCGCTTTGTGGCCTTGAGCAAGTCACCTTCTGACTGATGATGTCATGCACTGACACAAATATTCACTGGCTGATGTGGCTCTCTCTAGGCCAAGTTCTCATGCATGTTTCTAAAAAGTTTATTTTTTAAAGATTAGCTAATCGTGTGCTACGATAATTTTTATTTTCTATTTATTTTGCTTGTCGATGTCGCACTCCACAATCTCACAATCTGCCAGGGAACATTTTTGCAAAGGCTCTGCTCACGTCCTATTTTTAAGTTCATGAATTGTTCTATAAATATCTTTTTAAAATGGCCAATGAACCTTGTTATAATTATCACTTCACTTTTTAACTGAAAAAAAGCTGTGCACCATTCGTGTTTAGCGCTTCACAATATGTTAATGATATCTATGTGATACCAAAAAGTAATAATGATGATGATAATAATAATAATAATAATAATAATAATAATAATAATAATAATAAAACTTTATTTCCTAATAAATGGAAATTCATTTTGGTTCACATTGGTGTTATTATAAAATGCAATTATAGTATAGATAGAACGACGTCACTCAGGTTTTTGTTAATATTTTTTGCCATCCATGCTTATGAGTAATTCTCATGAAACTATTAACCAGATTATAAACGTTCAAGGTTACACATAGTTTTGTGTATTGGTCCTTTATACATCTGGATGTCGTTGTTGTGAGTTACTTAGCCAAGCGCTGAGCATCTATAGTGGACATACACGGTCACACCCCACACTCACAAAGGCTGCATACACATTCACACACAACCACACACATGTACCTGGGTGGGGTTCCTTACCTCCCATAGTGGGCAGGGAGGCTCTTACTGTGTCTTCTATCCCCCTATATCTGTTTTTCAACAAGCTTTCTGTCTTTGTCTTGGAATGAGATTACTTGATTTTGTCGTGGCCCTGGCTGGAGTCCTAGCTGGGAGGTAAACAGTCAAATGCAAAGTTATTGCTTTGGGAGATGATATTTTTTCCATCTCTCTGTTATGTATTATTTTATTTGTTATTTTTAATGTATAATGTAAGCATTTTGAGTGTATTCCTCTTTGTTGGATTTTGTGCTTGTGTCCAGATGAGACTTATAGGTGATCTCAAACTAAGTACATTGGTGGTGTGCTCTTGGAATCTACATCTGATCCCTATTTGTTCTCAGTTCTCCTATGTCTTACTTTTTCTTGGGTGCTTAATTTGTAATTCTAGAACTTTTTACTATCCCATTTGATTCCTTTTTACTGGCGCTGATATAACCTAAATGTGTTGCAATCGTTGTAAAACCCTTTAAAAAAACAAACACTCATGCACAATTGACTCTTGAATATAACTCATCAATCAAGTAGTACCAAATATTACTTCACAGCAGAGAGGCAAACATGAATAGATAATAACAAAACAAATAATTATCAAGCTGATGATGGTGGGTATGACGATCATGATTTGTACGAGGAAAATGATGATGATGTTGATGTTGATGATGATACTGTTACTGTTATGCACCAAAGGCAGTTCATACAAAGACTGACAGGGAAGTTGGTCGTTGGTGGCCAGTCACTAAAATACTCTACAAATCATATATCACAGACATAGTAATATTTGTCAGTATAGAAATATACATATACAGAATATACAGTATGTAATATAACGTTAATGCACTTTTGTAGTTAAATAATGATACAAATATAATGTATTTTTATAACTTTATAAAGAGTGACATTCTGGGTGGGGTTCCCTACCTCCACAGTGGGCAAGGAGGTACATACCGTGTCTTCTATCCCCTTATATCTGTTTTCCAACATGCTTTCTGTCTTTGTCTAGGTATGGGATTGCTTGGTTTTGTCCCGACCCTGGCGGTAGTCATTGGCTGGGAGGGAAACAGTCAAATGCATAGTTATTGTTTTGGGAGATGATATTTTTTTCCTTGTAAATCATCTCTCTGTTATGTATTATTCTTTTTATTTTGAATGTATAATGTAAGCATTTGAGTGTGTTCCTCTTTGTTGGATTTTGTGCTTGTGTCTGGATGAGACTTGTAGGTGATCTCAAACTAAGTGCATTGGTGGTGTGCTCTTGGAATCTACATCTGATCCCTATTTGTTCTCAGTTCCCCTTTGTCTTACTTTTTCTTGGGTGCTTTAATTGTAATTCTAGAACTTTTTACTATCCCATTTTCTTCCTTGTTACTGGCGCTGAGATAACCTAAATATGTTGCAAGCGCCGTAAAACACTTAAAAACAAAAAAACAAAAAGAGTGACATTATTTATAGGAATATAAATGTAAATATTAATGCAAATAAAATATTGGTAAATTGCAAAGGGCAATAACTCAATAATAATAATACACCATAACAATGACAATAATGTTGCTGATGATGATGATGTTGATAAGTATTAAAATATAATGCAGGGCAATTGTGACTCCCATATATTGAAAGAATATTTCGAATATAATATTATGAACAGTTGTTTGAATGGAATCATGTGACTCGCATTTACCCTCCAGTTTTCTTGATGTTAATACCAATATGTGTGTGTTCTATGGGCCGATAGGACCAGTCATGTGTGTTCTATGGGCCGATAGGACCAGTCATGTGTGTTCCATTGGCCGATAGGACCAGTCATGTGTGTTCCATTGGCCGATAGGACCAGTCGTGTGTGTTCCATTGTCCGATAGGACCAGTCATGTGTGTTCCATTGGCCGATAGGACCAGACATGTGTGTTCCATTGGCCGATAGGACCAGTCATGTGTGTTCCATTGGCCGATAGGACCAGTAATGTGTGTTCCATTGGCCGATAGGACCAGACATGTGTGTTCCATTGGCCGATAGGACCAGACATGTGTGTTCCATTGGCCGATAGGACCAGACATGTGTGTTCCATTGGCCGATAGGACCAGTCATGTGTGTTCCATTGGCCGATAGGACCAGTCATGTGTGTTCCATTAGCCGATAGGACCAGTCATGTGTGTTCCATTAGCCGATAGGACCAGTCATGTGTGTTCCATTGGCCGATAGGACCAGTCGTGTGTGTTCCATTGTCCGATAGGACCAGACATGTTGTTCCATTGCCGATAGACCAGTCATGTGTGTTCCATTGGCCGATAGGACCAGTAATGTGTGTTCCATTGGCCGATAGGACCAGTCATGTGTGTTCCATTGGCCGATAGGACCAGTCATGTGTGTTCCATTGGCCGATAGGACCAGACATGTGTGTTCCATTGGCCGATAGGACCAGACATGTGTGTTCCATTGGCCGATAGGACCAGTCATGTGTGTTCCATTGGCCGATAGGACCAGTCATGTGTGTTCCATTGGCCGATAGGACCAGTCATGTGTGTTCCATTGGCCGATAGGACCAGACATGTGTGTTCCATTGGCCGATAGGACCAGTCATGTGTGTTCCATTGGCCGATAGGACCAGTCATGTGTGTTCCATTGGCCGATAGGACCAGTCATGTGTGTTCCATTGGCCGATAGGACCAGTCATGTGTGTTCCATTGGCCGATAGGACCAGTCATGTATCAACCATCATGGGAATACACTTTTTAAAATTTTGTTGTTTCATGTCTTTATTTTTATATTTTTATGTTTGGTTTTAAATTAGTAATTGTGACCAGCTGTCTGAATGCAATATTATTGTGTGACTATGTGTGGGCTAGTGGTAAGACAATCACCTTCGGATTGGAAGGCCCGGGGTTTGAGACCCGCTCTGAGCGGTGCATAGTTGAGTCCTTGGAAAAGGCTCTTTGCTCACTTTCTCTCACTGTACTCAAGTGTAAAATGAGTACATGGCCGTTGCCAGCATTGTTTCTGTCCGCAAAAATTGTAATATCGCCTAATAGGCATCATGTCTCATCCAACATGTTTTAGTGTTACTGTTGGCTGGGGACCCCTTGTAAAGTGCTCTGAGCATGCTTAGAGGATATTGAAATATACAAAGTTTTTCTTGTCATTTTAAGTCTAAATTCATTTTAAATTCTCTTTCTGTCAGTGGAGTCCACAGTGCTGTTTTACATTACGGTCACGCCGGTGCCCCCAATAGCAAGCTGATCAATGATGGAGACATTTGGTAAGTCATCATTCTTTTTATTTTTATAATTTCTAGGAATTTGCAAAATTAAGTTCTTACTTGTTTGAACCCTCATACTATTCTTGTGGGTTAAGGTCACCAAAGATGGATAACTCTCCATATTTTTTGAATGTCTGATCAATTTTACTCAATGAAACCAAGAAACAGTGGCTCCACCTTGTGGGTCATGGCCACCAAAGATGGATAACTCTTATTGGCTACAAAATAATTATTATCATATGCTGTACATACAAAGAAAGCTCATTCACTTCTCAATCGAATGTACCTACATAAGTAAGATTATCTCAATGCCCTGTATAAAAGGATATCAGTCCCATAGTGGGCAGGGAGAGAGGCACTTGCTGTGTCTTCTATCCCCCTATATCCATAGTGGGCAGGGAGAGAGATACTTACTGTGTCTTCTATCCCCCTGTATCCATAGTGGGCAGGGAGAGAGGCACTTACAATCCCCCTATTTTCTTGGGTGCTTTAATTGTAATTCTAGAACTTTTTATTATCCCATTTTCTTCCTTTTTACTATCGCTGATATGACCTAAACGTGTTGCAAGCGCCGTAAAACCTTTTAAAACAAACAAAATGGTTTCAAAAGTTTAAGAAGTGACACCAAAAGATTAAGTTTTCAAATTTACACAACTTTATGGATACTTTGTGTGCCCTAGTTTAACTTAATCTCTGCAGTAAGATTACCCCAGATATCTTAAAGAAGCTGGTAGTATCAATCAACTTCTTTGTGATGAGAAACGTGACGACATATTTTTTTTCTTCATTGTGTCCCTCATGGTCTTGATTAGATTTGTGTCAGGACTGACTGATGATCACACCCCTGCCTTCAATGAATAGTTTGTAATGAAAAAGCCCTGTGTAATTTAAGCTCCTTCAGTGGTGCTTTGTCGTGCATAAAACCTGTTGCGGTTTCATTTTACTTTTGTTCATTTTTTATTCTCATCTTCAGTTTATTTGACATGGGAGGAGAGTACATATTACTGTTACACGCGAGAAATAAACAAAACTAACACTCTTTTGTTCATTTTTTATTCTCGTCTTCAGTTTATTTGACATGGGAGGAGAGTATTACTGTTACACGTCAGACATTACATGTTCATTCCCTGCCAATGGCAAATTCACAGAGGACCAGAAGGTCATTTACAATGCTGTTCTCGCAGCGAACAGGGCTGTCAGGGCTCTTGTTAGGCCTGGTAATCATCATTGTTGTTGTCGTCGTTATCATCATTATCATTATTATACTCATCATCATCAGTATCATAATCCTCATTTAACATCATCATCATCTTCATCATCATCATCATCATCATCTTCATCATCATCATCATCAATAAATAAAGGAAACAAAAATAAATGAATGATTCGATTAATATATCTGCACACTTATGCAAGTTTATAATCATTTGTCGGTGATTTTCATAAACACATGAATTGGGTAATAATAAATGACAAAAAATTAGGAAATGATGCCAGTACTTTCTGCCAGATCTTAGAGAACCAGCTACCTTATCATCACTGTGTGGGCAGAGGGGTCACCAGCTACGTTCATCTCCAACCAACAATAATAAATCAGTAAAAATATATAAAATTCGCTTTATTCATCCCCTAGGGGAAATTTGTCTTAAGGTTCTTTCCAAGGGAAGACTGGAATAACCCAGGCATCAGCCGCAGAGCAGCACCACAAACTAAGCTAGGGCGAGGTGAATTGCTCAAGACCATACAATGCAGAGGGTATTCGAACTCGGTACCTTTCGGATGCGAAGCAAAGACTGTACCGCTTAGCTACGCTGCCCTTAAGTATTCAAGTTCAATAATGTTGTGTTCCACAACTGTCTCAACCAGAAGGGTTTCTTGACCTCCCATAGTGGGCAGGAAAGAACTTACTGTGTCTTCTACACCCCTATATCCGTTTTCCATTTTGCTTTCTGTCTTTGTCTTGCAATGAGATTACTTGGTTTTGTCCTTTCCCTGGGTGGGGTCCTTGGCTGGGAGGGAAACAGTCAATTGTATAGTATTGGTTTTGGGAGATGATATTTTTTTTCATTGTAAATCATCTCTCTGATGTTGTTTTGAATGTATAATGCAAGCATTTCAGTGTGTTCCTTTTAGTCGGATCCTGTGCTGATGAGACTTTTAGGTGATCTCAAATTAAATACATTGATATTTTTACCTATAATGTGTCAACTATTATCACAATCTAATATATATATATTTCGTGTTTAGTTGAAAAAGGTCAAAGGCTGAAAAGTCATTTGTTTTCTGTTGTTCCCTTATATATGAGTCACATTTACTCCCTTTATCTTTCTCTCCATAAGTACATTGATATTGTCCTCTTGGAATCTACATCTGTTCCCTATTTGAACCAATTCTCATTTGTCTTACTTTTCTCTTGTGATTTTAATTGTATAGATAGTTCGAAGATGACGTCACTCAGGTCTTTGTTATTGTTTTTTGCCATCCGCGTTTATGAGTAATGCTCACTGAACTGTATTAACCTGACTATAAACGTTCATGGATACACACAGTTTTGTGTGTTGGTCCGTTATACATCCGGATGGCAATGTTATGAGCTTCTTAGCCAAGGGCATACTATCTATATCTAGAATTTTTTTCACTCTCCCATTTTCTTTTTTACTGGCACTGAAATGACCTAAGCGTCGTAAAACCCTTTTGAAAAATAAAACAACTGTGTCAATACGTTTTCCTCCTTAGGTGTGTGTTGGGTTGACATGCACTACGCAGCTGAACGGGTCCTTCTGGAGCACCTGGTCAGGTTTGGAATGCTCAAAGGGGACATCGAGGAGATGATGAAAGTGAGGCTCGGGGCCGTCTTCATGCCACATGGGTTAGGCCACTTCATGGGCCTGGATACCCACGACGTTGGAGGATACCCACATGTAAGGTTTTTTTAAAAATTAAGCTTTTATATAATGCAACATCCACTAAATACACTCAAAACACTTTACAAGAGATGTCAACAGCAACACTTAACATGTAGGATGGGACATGACGCCTGTTAGGCGATATTACAATGTTTCGGACAAAGACAACGCTGTTAACGGCCAGGTACTCATTTTACACCTGAGTACGGTGAGAGAAAGTGAGTAAATAGCCTTTTCCAAGGACTCAACTATGCGCCGAGTGCGAGGCTCGAACCCAGGACCTTCCGATCCGAAAGCGAGTGTCATACCACAAGACCACATAGCCGCACAAAAATTTGATTTTGAGAAAATCCTAATTTTTTTCCACCCAAAAATCAACAGCAGAAAATTCTATTATTCTTGAATATATCAGGTCCGTTGAAATGTAACTTTGAGAATTGCTTATTCGAATTACATTTATTTACTCTTCTTATTTTTTACTATTCTAACCAGGGGACAAGTCGAGTCAACGAGCCCGGCGTGCGTTCCCTGAGAACTGCCCGTACTCTTCAAGCCAGGATGGTCATGACTATAGAGCCAGGCTGTTACTTCATTGACCATTTGTTGGATTCGGCTCTCAATGATGAAAACCAGAGACAGTTCCTGGTGGAGGAGGCCATTGCTAGATTCAGAGGATTCGGAGGGGTCAGTTAGCATGCATTGATCTGGAATAGACAGAAATTAATATAACAGCTGCAAAGAAAGAGAACAAAATACCAAATACCGTAATGTTTCAGTCTCAAAACCCTTCTTCAACAAAAAAAATAAAACAATGAAAACATAAATATGTTGTTTAAAAATCCAGAACAACCTCTGATGTCGATCTGTATTTTTTTTTGTTAGCTGAAGAAGGGTTTTGAGCTTGATGAGTTCTGTGTTTCGTATTTCATTCTTTTTTTGAAGCTGTTCTAATTATTTTTGTTTATCAGTCTTGACAGTCCACAGCTTGTAGCAGCTTGTTATCACTTTGACATGGATTATGGAAATGATAACAAATTGCAGTGTTGCTGGACAGGATTGTATTGTGATCATTGTCTTTTAATTTACACAGATGTTTTGGAAAATTTCCCTTTATTTTTTAAAGATAAATGTGTAAATAAGGGATGTTTGCAACTTATTACCATTATTGTTATTATTATTATTATTATTATTATATTATTATTATTATTATTATTATTATTATTATTATTATTATTATTATTATTATTATTATTATTATCACTATTATTATTATCACTATTATTATTATTATTATTATTATTATTATTATTATTATTATTATTATTATTATTATTATTATTATTATTATCACTATTATTATTATTATTATTATTATTATTATTATTATTATTGTTATTATTATTATTATTATTATTATTATTATTATTATTATCATTATTATTATTATTATTATTATTATTATTATTATTATTATTATTATTATTATTATTATTATTATTATATTATTATTATTATTATTATTATTATTATTATTATTGTATTATTATTATTATTGTTATTGATATTATTGTTATGGTTATTATTATGATTATGTCGTAGTTGTTGTTGTTGTTGTTGTTATTCTACTAAAATTTATCTAATCATTCTTGAAACCCAGGTACGCATTGAAGATGACATTGTGGTGACCGAAGACGGAATGGAACTGTTGACCTGTGTGCCACGGACGGTGGAGGAGATAGAGCGAGTGATGGCAGAGGGGAGGCAAAACCACAAGCCATTGCCACAGGACAAACCCAGCAATAGCCAGTGATGTCACTTTTGGTGGATGCGTTCATCGTAAGAGTTTGTTCCGAAAGGTAGTGTTTTTAGCATTCGCCACAAAAATACCCCCATTATAAGTTATTTGGAATAAAAAACTAAAGTAAAGGATTGTTTTTATCTGTTTCTCTGGATTAACTCTCTCGCAGGGCTGCCAACTGTACGCCAAAAACCGCATATTTGTATGCTTTTTTCCTTTTTGTAAGATTGAATGCTTTTTGTCTAAGATTGTGCTTTTTTTTCATGTAATTCAAATATTAACATTTTAATATATTGTAGTTTTAATTTAGTTTCTCATTAGCTTTCTTGGCATTCTCCATTATTCCTACAATATGTATTATTTCTATTTATTGTTTGATATATTTAAGGTTTTTATTTGCATTGCTTTATAATTTATTTTCAAGTTTCCCCGAAGTCCATGAAATTTTTTCACCACACAAAATTGATGGAAGAATTATTGACATCCAACGGCATAGAGTGAGATGACTAAAGGGTTCCATTTTCAAATTGTACACTTTTTCTCCAAATCTTACTCTTTGACAGGTAGTCTTACACTTTTTCTTCTGTCGAGGTTGGCAGCCCTGATCTCGAGTTCATCATTTCCTTTTCATTGAACTTGAGAGAACTATATGATAAATAATAAGAAATAAAAGACTGATAATCTGGTATCAAAACTAACAAAGCCGTTTTATTAAAGAGCACAGTAAGTGCTATTTGGTTAACATTTCATATTCTGTGTTTTTTAAAACAACGGCACTTACAGTTTGTAATCGTTTTTCAAAGTGTTGGAAAAGTATAGACAAAGTATCAACTTTATTCAAAGTTTTTTTTAAAATCCTTTTAGAAACTGATTCTGCTATTCTTATCAGTGCTGGATCGCCAGTTTTTGGATATTGTTTACTTTTTAAGTATTCGATTGATAGAAATTGAAAACAAGTATTTTACCATCAGTTTTTTTTTCGCCAAATATTGGGGTATCTGTGTCGTTATCGAAAGCTACCTTTTGGGCTCAGCCTTATAAATATAAATATATATATATAATATATATATAATATATATATATATAAAACTGTTGTCCCAGTCAATCAGCCATCTATTTACAATTTTTGCTCACATTTTCAGTGCATTGTTCACCTGCCATAAATTACAGCATTGACTTTTTTGTGTGGTGGTTTGGGGTGGGAGGGGGGAGGGGGAAGGCACATATTTTATTATTCTGAGCTCAACAACTTTAATTTCCAAATGTTTGGCAGATGGATTTGTCGCTTTTGTCTCGATTTTTATGATTTTAATAATTCTACTATATTATTGGTATGGGAAGGAGATATGGAGAGAAAAAAACTATGTTAAAGTTGGTTAGCAGTGATTGCTGCATGGGTTTTTCATCTTTATTTATACCTAATATGAACAATCTTATTTCTATGGTTTTTATTATTTAATTTTATTATTCTGGTTATTTATGTGATATTTGTTGAAACCAAAGACTATAAAATCTATTATTTATTGCCTGTCTTTATTATATTTTTTTTTCACTGAACTTTCCTTTTTCATTTTTATTATGATTTTTTTTATGAAGATTCAAATAAATTTGATATAAAAAAAGTCCCAGGTTTGAGAGTTTTTTCCAAGATGGTAGTCATTTTAATTGATCGATATTTGAAGGACGAGTCTTCTGGCCAAAAGTTTGAATACATTTTAAAAAATAGTATAGCAGTATAAAAGCAACAGTTTATTTTTTAGAATGCTTCGATTCTTCCAATCCAATTTTTTTTTTTAAGATAAAGAACTGAACGTGTGTATGAAAGGTGCCAGAGAAAGCAAGAAAGAAAAATACAATTAAAAAATCAGTCGACCTCGACTGGGGATCGAACCTCAGACCGGTCAGGTATGCTACCATTACACCACAGAGGCTCCCTGAATTTTTGGGGGGATGTTTTTTTCTTGTATTTTTCTTTCTTGCTTTGTCAGGCACCTTTCATACACACTTGTTTAGTTCTTCATCTTATACTGGTGCCTGCTCCTTAATTTCTTAATTGTTTTTTCATTCCTTGAATACTTACACAGCATGTCTTGCCAATCTTAATTCAACCCATGTCATTGCCTCTTTGTTCGTTATGTAATGAAGCCCCAAAGTAATACAATTTATTGTTTCCTTTGAATCTTTTCTGTATTATCGTTTTCTTATAAAGTCTACAGGAGGAAGTGGCCAATAGGTACTTTTGCCCGGAAGGTCCCAGGTTCGAGCCCCGTTTCAGGCACGTTTATTTTAATTTTTTTTTTATTAACCCCAAATTTACTCACTTCGGACAACATAGGTGATTCCTTTTGACATCAGACATCCTGTTTGATGGGTTACCTTACTGGAATGCCTAGGCAATGCCATCTCACAGTGACAACATGGGTGATTCCTGTTGACATCAGACATCTTGTTTGATGGGTTACCTTACTGGAATGCCTAGGCATCGGAAGCTTAATTTCTTTTTTTAAATATAGTCTGGTCATATTTATGTATATTTATATTCAATAAAATCATATATTGGAATTTATTTGTATATTGCTCGATATAATTCACTCATATATCTGATTTGATCAATGGACTCCATTACAGCTTCATATCCAAGAAAGGAAAATGAAACACACTGCAAGTACACCGATGGTATGCTAAATGAAACACACTGCAAGTACACCGATGGTATGCTAAATGAAACACACTGCAAGGACACCGATGGTATGCTAAATGAAACACACTGCAAGTACACCGATGGTATGCTAAATGAAACACACTGCAAGGACACCGATGGTATGCTAAATGAAACACACTGCAAGGACACCGATGGTATGCTAAATGAAACACACTGCAAGTACACCGATGGTATGCTAAATGAAACACACTGCAAGTACACCGATGGTATGCTAAATGAAACACACTGCAAGTACACCGATGGTATGCTAAATGAAACACACTGCAAGTACACCGATGGTGTGCTAAATGAAACACACTGCAAGTACACCGATGGTATGCTAAATGAAACACACTGCAAGTACACCGATGGTATGCTAAATGAAACACACTGCAAGTACACCGATGGTATGCTAAATGAAACACACTGCAAGTACACCGATGGTGTGCTAAATGAAACACACTGCAAGTACACCGATGGTATGCTAAATGAAACACACTGCAAGTACACCGATGGTATGCTAAATGAAACACACTGCAAGTACACCGATGGTATGCTAAATGAAACACACTGCAAGTACACCGATGGTATGCTAAATGAAACACACTGCAAGTACACCGATGGTATGCTAAATGAAACACACTGCAAGGACACCGATGGTATGCTAAATGAAACACACTGCAAGTACACCGACGGTGTGCTCTTGGAATCTACAACTGTTTTCTATTTCAACTAATTCCCCTTTGTCTTAACTTTTCTTGGGTGCTTTAATTGTAATTCTAGATTTTTTTACTATCCCATGTTCTTCCTTTGTTACTGGCGCTGATATGACCTAAATGCGTTGCAAGCGCCGTAAAACCCTTTAACCAAAATAAACAACAAACCTTTAAAACATAAACATATAACATATATAAATTGTGCAAAATATAAACATATAACATATATAAATTGTGCAAAATATAAACATATAACATATATAAATTGTGCAAAATATAAACATATAACATATATAAATTGTGCAAAATATAAACATATAACATATATAAATTGTGCAAAATATAAACATATAACATATATAAATTGTCAAAATATAAACATATAACATATATAAATTGTGCAAAATATAAACATATAACATATATAAATTGTGCAAAATATAAACATATAACATATATAAATTGTGCAAAATATAAACATATAACATATATAAATTGTGCAAAATATAAACATATAACATATATAAATTGTGCAAAATATAAACATATAACATATATAAATTGTGCAAAATATAAACATATAACATATATAAATTGTGCAAAATATAAACATATAACATATATAAATTGTGCAAAATATAAACATATAACATATATAAATTGTGCAAAATATAAACATATAACATATATAAATTGTGCAAAATATAAACATATAACATATATAAATTGTGCAAAATATAAACATATAACATATATAAATTGTTTCATCAAAGCTTTTTTTTTTTTAAGTACAAAAATTTGCCTTTGCATACAATGAGGCAAGTCGAGTTTTTTAAAAAATATAAGTTAATATCTTAAACTTTAAACTGATGTTATTGTTTGAAACAAGCACGATCTATGCAATGATCAAAGATTTCTCATCGATGTTGACACATGAGAGATCCACTATCCAAGCTTGAAAGACAATCCTTTCTTATAACTTTGTGATAATTTATGTTTCCTCCTTTTTTTCAATACAATGAACCACAGCATATGAGCGGGTTGTTGGATGGGAGCATCACCCTTGAATCATATACCTATGATGTTCGCATGGGTGTACGATCCGATAGTGATGTCGTTTCTTCTTCTCTTTACTAGCCTATCCTGCTTCTTTGGTTTGTGATTGTATTTTTGACAGGGGATATTTTTTTTCTGTAAATCTTCTGCCTGTTTGTTCTTGGTTATTTATAATTTAGCTTATGATATCTTTAGGTTATGATTTTGATTTACATTTGTACTATTTTTGTTAGATTGCTTGTTTTTTTGTTTCAGCTGTCTCTCATATAACCTCAATTGTGTTGGAAGAGACCTAAAGCAACAAACAAACAAACAGCATATGACCTTATTTGAAAATATTGTCCTACACTTTAAGTGTTGCTTGTTGGCTTGGGACCCCTTGTAAAGGGATTTGAACACGTTTTGTAGATGTGTCACTAAATAGATGCTTAAGTATATTTAAGTATTTAAGATTTATTGATTTTTTTTCTTAAAGGGAGTGTTGGTATAGATATTTAGATATTTATTTTAGATTTCAGGTATATCCCCTATTTCGTAAGAAGTATAATATTAGTATTAATGGAATTACAGATCCATTTGGCCTGTTGGGGGAATAAATGAAACAGTATGACGCGCATTGGATATGGTTAATCTGTGGAAATGTGCTATATAAATGTTCACTTTTAATTTTTTTTAATTTCTTTTTAAATTTATAACTTTAAAAGTTACTATGCAAGTTATTGTTACTACTGGCATATTCCAATCATTGCTTTACTATTAGCATGAAATTGTTGCTACTGGAAGCTCGAAGGAAAAAAATAACAATAAGTGTTGAATTGTAAGCTTCAATTTATTAGACGAAGACGGATATTTTGGACGTTTCAGGTTTCCCCTTTACCAACAAAACACGATGAATAAAACACCAAGGACGAATGAGATATGTGTGAATGGTGTATACGTTGATAAAGGGGAAACCCGAAACGTCCACATATCTGCCTTCGTCTAATAAATTGAAGCTTACAATTCAACATTTATCGTTATTTTTTTGTTTTTTTATTACTTGCATGGAATTTCCATATGAATTCTCCGATCAAAATTAAAATTGAATATACCTGCTATTATCAAATGTTTTACTTCAATTTTTGTAAACTTGTAATTTTTTCATCCTGACCTCCTGGGTGGGGTCTTTTGACCTCCCATAGTGGGCAGGAGGTCACTTGCTTTGTCTTCTATCCTCCTCTATCTGTTTTCCGAGGTTCTTTCTATCTTTGTCGTGGAATGGGAAAACTTGATTTTGACCTGGCCCTTGTCGGATACCCTGGCTGGGAGGCTGGGTGGGGTTCCTGACCTCCCATAGTGGGCAGGGAGGTACTGACTGTGTCTTCTATCCCCCCTATATCTGTTTTCCAACTTGATTTCTGTCTTTGTCTTGGAATGAGATTACTTGGTTTTGTCCAAGCCCTTCTGGGAAGGAAACAATCAAATGTATAGTTAAGAGTTCTGGGAGATGATATTTTTTCCTTGTAAATCGTCTCTCTGTTATGCACTGTATTATGTTTTGATTACATATTATATGTGATTTGTAAACATTTGAGTGTATTCCTCTTAGTGGGGACCTGTGCTTATGTCTGGATGAGACTTAGGTGATCTCAAACTAATTACTGATAGTGTGCTCTTGGAATCTACTATATGTTTCCTATTTGTACCAATTCCCCTTTTTCTTGCCTTTTCTTGGGTCCTATAATTTTAATTCTAGAACTTTTTACTTTCCCGTTTTCTGAGTGGGGTTCCCTACCTCCCATAGAGGGCAGGGAGGTACTTTCTGTGTCTTCTATCCCCCTGTACCTGTTTTCCAACATGCTACCTTTGTCTTGGAATGAGATTACTTGGTTTTGTCCTGGCCCTGGCTAGAGTCCTAGCTGGGAGTGAAACAGTCAAATGCATAGTTATTGTTTTGGGAGATGATATTTTTTTCCTTGTAAATCATCTCTCTGTTATGTATTATTATATTTGTTATTTTGAATTTATAATGTAAGCATTTGAGTGTTTTCCTCTTTGTTGGATTTTGTGCTTGTGTCCGGATGAGATTTATTGGTGGTCTCAAACGAAGTACTTTGATATTGTGCTCTTGGAATCTACATCTGATCCCTATTTGTTCTCAGTTCCCCTTTGTCTTATTTTTTGTTGGGTGCTTTATTTGTAATTCTAGAACTTTTTATTATCCCATTTTCTTCCTTTTTACTTGCGATGATATGACCTTATTGTGTTGCAAGCGCCGTAAAACCCTTAAAAACAAACAAACTCTTGGAATCGACATCTGTTTCCCATTTCAACCAAGCCCCTTTTGTTTTACTTTTTCTGAGATGCTGTAATTGTAAATCTAGAAATTTTTGACTATTCCATTTTCTTCCCTTTTCCTGGCGCTGATATGACCTAAATGTGTCGCAAGCGCCGTAAAACCCCCAAAAAACAAACCGTAAATGTTCGCAAGCGCCGTAAAACCCCCAAAAAACAAACCGTAAATGTTCGCAAGCGCCGTAAAACCCAAAAAAAAAAAAAAACAAACAAACCCTAAATGTGTCGCGAGCGCCGTAAAAACCCCAAAAACCAAAAGATACTTTAGGTGTGTCAGGGCCTTGGGAAACAATAAAAGATGAAAGAGGAACCAACGTAAAAGATGTTGGCTGTGACAACCATGGAGTTAAAGTTGTAAAAATACAGAAATATTAGAGTTAGCGTTAGAGTGGTTTTGACTAGATTTTTGTATATATTAACTTTTGGCTCTAATATAACAACATAGCTTGTTTAGTAAACAATACCAATGATGATGAATGAAAATTTGTTGATTTACTTTTGTTCAGCATTTCGTCAAACACACTACACACACCAACTAAATACACTGGACTGGGGAGTGAATATGAGAGAGGCATTTTGACTAAAGTTATGTGTTAACTTTCGGCACAATAACCATAGATCTTAAGTGAGAAATTATGGGTTTAATTCTGTTGATCATTTTTGACGAAAGCATTACACCAAATAAATGTAATGGGGAGTGATAATGAAAGAAGCATTTTAACTAAATGTATGTATAAACGTTTCGGCCTTAAGTGAACATCTGTAATTTGTTTGAGTAAACATTAACCGTTGATCTTAAGTGAGAAATTGATTTCTACTCATCATTTTTGACAGACACATGGCACCAACTAAATGTGCTTTTAAACATATTGGCATACTTAGTACTCATATTAAGGTACACAAATATATTTACAGTTGAATTTGTGGCACTCAAAAGAGCAACCAG
>NC_088368.1:3567670-3580170 GCF_034508935.2 Berghia stephanieae | reverse complement strand
ACAAAGACCTGAGTGACGTCATCTTCGAACTATCTATAGAAACAGGGCATTTAAATTTTTCTAAAACTCCCTAATTACCTTTTTCTCATTTAGAGATATTCAGGATTATTTCCCCTAAAACTTCTCATTCGGTCTATTATTTTATCACATTTAAACTTCAAATTCACACAAATCTAGGGACATTATTTTACCAGTTGATGCTTAAAATAAAGGTTAGTTACATTTCAATTTATCTCATGGATGGAAAATCTCAAAAAGTAGAAAAATCGACTTAACGAGTTTTGGAAAACCAGCCTTCAATTTTAAGCCGTTCAGTATAATTTGATATCATAAAATTGAGACATTTCACATAGAGAATTAACCGTTATTGACAATCCGTACGCGCATATCCGTTATTGATTCACAGATTATCACTACTTTGCACAATATCAATCATAGAATAAATTTGGAAAGATGAGTTCGAGAAAAATTGATTTTCGATAATGTGAAATTGAGACATTAGGGAGAGCAGGCACTACTGTTGTAAGACAAAACTGTGAACAAGCGTGTACTATGCCAAACAAATCAAGAAATTATGAGGCTATGTGGTCTTATGTTAAGACACTCAATCCTAGAGATTTTTGCTACTTTTCAAAATTGGGAAAAAATGTATTAAAATGAGCATGTACATAGACATTTTTATTCAACTACCATTAACATGTAAAAATTAAAAACATTAGCTTTGATACTACGCCTATAATTTGTCTTGGAAAAATGTAATGAAAAGGCATGTGGATAAAGGAACCCTGGTAAAAAACGGTGTTAGGGTTGAGTGAGTTAAGACACTCTCTTTCGGATCGGAAGGTCCTGGGTTCGCATAGTTGAGTCTCTGGAAAAGGCTCTTTACTCGCATTCTCTCACCGTATTCAGTATTAAAATGTATCTAATCTCGCCTAACACGTGTCATGTCTCGATCTACATATTACGTATTGCTGTTGGCCAAGTAGTAGTAGTAGTAGTAGTAGTAGTAGTAGTAGTAGTAGTAGTAGTAGTAGTAGTAGTAGTAGTAGTAGTAGTAGTAGTAGTAGTAGTGATAGTAGTAGTAGTAGTAGTAGTAGTAGTAGTAGTAGTAGTATAGTAGTAGTAGTAGTAGTAGTGTGGTGGTGGTAGTAGTAGTAGTAGTAGTAGTAGTAAGTACTGATAGTAGAGTAGTAGTAGTAGTAGTAGTAGTAGTAGTAGTAGTATAGTATAGTAGTAGTAGTAGTAGTAAGTAGTAGTGTAGGTGTAGTAGTAGGTAGTAGTAGTAGTAGTATAGTAGATAGTAGTAGTAGTAGTAGTAGTAGTAGTAGTAGATAGTAGTAGTAGTAGTAGTAGTAGTAGTAGTAGTAGTAGTAGTAGTAGTAGTATAGTAGTAGTAGTGGTGGTGTAGTAGTAGTAGTATAGTAGTAGTAGTAGTAGTAGTAGTAGTAGTAGTAGTAGTAGTAGTGTGGGAGTAGTAGTAGTAGTAGTAGTAGTAGTAGTAGTAGTAGTAGTATGTGTAGTAGTAGTAGTAGTAGTAGTAGTAGTAGTAGTAGTAGTAGTAGTAGTAGTAGTAGTAGTAGCGTATGGCTACACCTCCAAATGTTGTTTGTCGATCCATGATGTCAGTCATCTCCGCTTCAAAGATTGTTTTCATATCCCCCTTCTAAATTTTGTTACTGGGCATTGCAGGACCAGATGATCGATGATTTGACGTGCCCCTTTGCAGTATTGGCAGATTGGTGAGTCAATGAGTCTCCATCGATAGAGGCTTTCTTTGCTGCGACCATGGTTGGTTCTAAGTCGCAAGGATCTCTCGTAAAGCGCTTTGAGCACGTTTAGTCAATGTTGCGCTATGTCAAAAATGCTCAAAAAAGCTGAAAAGTTCAAGAAATGAAAAATACATGACAAAAACAACGATGTGGTTTTTTTTTCCTTGTATTTTACTTTCTTGCTTTGTCTGGCACCGTTTTATACATAACATTTGTTCAGATCTTTTTCCGATTATATGGAAATAATTCATCCACGCTGTGATCAAACGGCATACCCTAGAAGGAGTTGTCTTTCTTTAGCAGGAGTTGCCTTTCCTTAGCAGTTGAAACTCACAGTACCTCATAGAATTAAACGAATGAGAATACGTACGGAGTCTAAAAAGTGTCCACCAATGAAAGCATTCAGCGCCATTTTATCTTGGGCTGGGAATGTAAACATTGCCATTCATTCGGTATCTATCTATGTCAAGATAACGACACAACAAAAACCACAATAATATTAAAATTCACAATAAAATGGTTCAGAACTGCTGCGTATATTTGTAATAGGGTTACGAATACCTGATTGTTAGTCTGGTTGGGTGTTTGTTGAATTTTAAATCATGTTTCGTAGCTCGCAAATCCCTGGGTGCCAGTATGTCTGTGTATTGATTGTTAACTTTTAACCAGGTTTCTTAGATCTCAAATACCTGGGTAGCAGTCTGTTTGAGGGTTCTTTCATCATTTGTAACTCCCACATTTCCGGTTGTCATTCTGTATAATAGTGGGATTTGAACCAGGGACCGTAGCATTGTACTGTGTGTTTGATGGAATGTCTGATTGTGATTCTACGCAAGATTGCATTCACTCAAGTGTATCGTGTTACAGTTACATGGCGTCCTGTGGTATGAAAGTGTGAACTAACACTCCCTTTCTCTCTCTCTCTCTCTCTCTCTCTCTCTCTCTCTCTCTCTCTCTCTCTCACTCACTTTTTCTCTCTCTATCTATCTATATATATATCTATCTATATCTATCTATTTATCTATTTATCTATCCATCTATCTATCTATTTATCTATTCATATATCTATCTCTATCTGATTGTTGGGTTATGCACTAGTTGATTTATTTTTGTGTTGTAGAAGAGATAATATAAGATATTAGCGAATACATGCACATATATATTCATTTTTGATTTTTTGAAATCTTTTGATTTGTATTGTCTCAAATGTATGACAGTATTGTTAATCTAAATACTGGAATTACTGAATAATCAATTTTGTTTATGAGTATTGATTGTTCGCATGAAATTGTGAATGTGTTCAATGTATTTGATTTATGTCACGAGCATTGTTAATATGAATATTAATCGATGGAGATTTTATATTAATATTTGATGCTGGAATTACCTTGCTGATTATTCGTCTGAGCTCTCTCTCTCTCTCTCTCTCTCTCTCTCTCTCTCTCTCTCTCTCTCGCTATGTCTCTCTCTCTCTCTCTCTCTCTCTCTCGCTATGTCTCTCTCTCTCTCTCTCTCTCTCTCTCTCTCTCATTTATTTCTTCATCTACCTATCTGTCCTTCCCTCTTCCTGTCTCTCTGACTCATACCTACTCTTCCTAAGACTGTTTGGTTCTGATGTTATCTTCTTTGTCGTACATCCCTGTGCGCTCATTGGTGAGAAATGTATTGAATTTGAATATTCATGCTTGGTAGACGCTAACGGTATATCCGTCTTTTGTGTATTTGTATATTTGTGAGTAGAATGTGTTTATCATTTCCCCTCATTTCCAATCTCGCCCCTTTGTAAGTTGCAGCGATTGGTGGAGAGCGTAGTTACCTTATATGGACATAGCCATCCCGTTTGGGTGGAAAGCTTGATTTTTATAGAATTTTATGTGGTTAAAGTTAGCAACTCTTTCAACATTTCCTTATATGGAAACTAAAATTCCACCAGGGCTTTCCGCCCACATACCTTTTAGGCCTTGATAAAGAGCAGCAGTTCTGTGCAACTTCACTCTTGCTTTTACTTTATTAAACGATATATTATTTTAGTGTAACTTAAGTTACTTTGCTTATTTTATTCCTTAGTTTATCTCTGTGTTTTTAATTCCTCTTTTTCCAAGGTGAGTTGCTGCCAGAATATTTCTTATACTAAATTTATAATGTTAAGATTTTAGAGATCAATTAATAATAATAATAATAATAATAATAATAATAATAATAATAATAATAATAATAATAATAATATAATAATAATAATAATAATAATAATAATAATATTAAGACTGGAATTATGGTATATATGATGATTTTGATATTTGATGTTTTTGTCTTACATGCTATTGATAATGATAACGTTGTGAGTACGTTGGTTAGTCTTATCTTGGAAGGTATGGTGTTGCCTCTGGATGGTAACCATGTCCTTGTCTCTGGGGCGATATATGTTTTACGGGAGATAATTACATTGAATTGTCTTTATGGTGATGGGGGAGAAACGTTGGTTGTTTTGGGGCGGCTCGGGGCCGTATATTTGATGCGTAAAAGACGTATCTGACATAACCTTCGTTGGCTCTCTGGCTTCATCATGTAATCAGGCCTGACTCGTAATTACGTGGGAGATCGCTGATGACGTCGTCTATAATACGACAGAAGTCATGTTAAACCGCTGACATACGGTGTATGCCAGTCATGTACTCACAAGTTACTCATTGACTCTGGAGGTGTAATTGATGATGATTACAGGAAAATATCAGAGTGAGTTACATATTGGTGACTCACGTTGTGGTCTTTAATAAAGTTAGTTTTAGACTTAGGTTTATGCTGACTTTTTGATGAAATGATATTCTAGTATCATAATATGTTAATATTGAGGAATACTAAATGCTTATGTATGTGAACAAATGTTGTTATGTTATTGTCATAATGATTTGGGATAGGAGATCGTTCGTTATCATTGTTGTTTATCATTATATACATTTATACATCTTTTGTATTGATGGTATTGGTAATAATCATTGTAGTAATTGTTGGTGATGATTTGAGAGAGGGATGTTGGTTGTTTTGGGGCGGCTCGGGGCCGTATATATTTGATGCGTATTTAGACGTATCTGACATAACCTTTGTTTGCTCTCTGGTCTCATCAGATGAATGTGATGATTATAATATGATGGCGATGATGATGATGATGATGATGATGATGATGATGATGATGATGATGATGATGATGATGATGATGATGATGATGTTGGTGTTGGTGATGTGATGATGATGATGATGATGATGATGATGATGATGATGATAATGATGATGATGCTGATGTGGTGGTGATGATGATGACGACGACGATGATGTTGTGACGCGGACAGCGTCGATGGTGACGACGACAGTTGGTATAATGTTGTGAGTCGTGATCGCTGTCGCGTGACGAATGATTCCTACCTACAGTGTGTGTGACTGTGTAGCGCATGTAGTGTAATTGTTGTCGTTATTGTTGTTATCGTCATTGCATGTTGATCATTGTTTGATCAAAAATAGACTCTTGCTTTTACTTTATTAAACGATATATTATTTTAGTGTAACTTAAGTTACTTGCTTATTTTATTCCTTAGTTTATCTCTGTGTTTTTAATTCCTCTTTTTCAAGAGTCAACAATCCATCTGGGAACCGGGACGTGGCTTGATCGAATACCCCTAGACAGATAGAGGCCACGTTTACTTAGTACCTTCAACTACAACTCCTCCTCCTGCTCTCTCGAAGTTTCCGCTTCCAAAATCTTTATAACACCTTTAATTTCTTCAATTGATGATTTTGCGCCAACATCCTGCGCATAACATACATTCACCCATTAAGTGAAGTGAATAAGTTTCCATCCCTACTACATATTTATGCCACAATAAAGCTGTCAAAGGCACATCATTGTGTTTCACAGGTAAGAGAGAAATAAATCAATGAACTAAAAAAGAAGTTATTGTATTTTAGGCTACTGGCTACTGACTGAGATGGAGACTGATATTCTAGATAGATTTAGATATATCTCATAAGTAAGTATTTTTATAAATAAATCTACAGACTGAATTCCTTGCAGTACCTCCTCCTGTCACTTACAGTCCGTTGTAACTTCCTATTCTAACATCTATGTTAGAAGACAGAGATGTTGTTATTCTTTTCTTTGGTAACGCTTTGGTTCAAGGACTCAACTATGCGCCGAGCGAGGTTCAACCCAGGGTCTTCCGATCCGAAAGCGAGTGTCATACCACAAGACCACATGGCCGCATAGAAGAAAAAAAAACATCCCAAAAATCATCTGGATTTGGGTTGATTTTTATAAAAAAAAAATTTTCTTGTATTTTTCTTTCTTGCTTTGTCTGGAATTGGTTTATACCGACAAGCACTTATTTGCAGGTCTGATAACCCAATTCCTTATGGGCTCAGTGTTGTAATGGAAATCTCAGAAAATGGAGTAAAATAATGTCGATTACAACAATGTTAAACTAGGCCCATAAGTGGGTCGGATGTCAGACCTGCATTTTATGTACACGTCGGTTTATACACACGTTTTCATATCTTTATCTTACACCGGTGTCTTCTCCCTTAGTTGTCCCTGGCCAGATTGCTTCACACTTTGGGTCTCTCTCTCTCTCTCTCTCTCTCTCTCTCTCTCTCTGTCTCTCTCTCTCCTCTCTCTCTTTCTCTTTCTCTTTCTCTCTCTCTCTCTCTCTCTTTCTTTCTCACTCTCTCTCTCCCTCTCTCTCTCTCTCCTCTCTCTTTCTCTCTTTCTCACTCTCTCTCTCCTCTCCTCTCTCTCTCTCTCTCTCTCTCTCTCTCTCTCTCTCTCTCTTGGTGGTGTATAGTGAAATCCTTGGAAAGAGCTCTTTACTCACATTCTTTCATTGTAATCATGTCTAAAATGAGTACCTGGCTATTAATTGCATTGTCTATGTCGGGATAAAAAATTGCAAGATCCCCTAACATATCTGCGATGTGTTCAATCCAAACTTGTCAATAATTCTCAAACCCAAGACTTCTAAGACTTCAAAAAAGTGCGATTGAAGAGACCCCGACAGTTCCCCCCCCCCCCCCCCCCCCCCCCCCCCCCCCCCCCTAGTTCCATTTAAAAAGACAGCTAGAGTTACCTCCGTGGTCCACCGTGGGAGTTTATAATTTGAGCAGATGTTGAGATCGCCCTCTCTGGTCCACAATGGGAGTTTATAATTTGAGTAGATATTGAGATCGCCCTCTGTGGTCCACCGTGGGAGTTTATTTGAGCAGATATTGAGATCGCCCTCCGTGGTCCACCATGGGAGTTTATAATTTGAGCAGATATTGAGATCGCCCTCTGTGGTCCAAAATGGGAGTTTATAATTTGAGCAGATATTGAGATCGCCCTCTGTGGTCCACAATGGGAGTTTATTTGAGCAGATATTGAGATCGCCCTCTGTGATCCACCGTGGGAGTTTATTTTTAAAAATGTTATTGTCTATTGTCTTCTGGCACTTTTCTACTCACTTCATCTCTTGTTGTTACCAATAGTAGTGCCTGCTCCACTCACTTTTCTGAGTTTATTTGAGCAGATATTGAGATCGCCCTCTCTGGTCCACAATGGGAGTTTTATTGAAGATATATAGAACGTGACCTCCCCACCACGAGAGCGTTTTGGAAGTGGCTGTTCTAGCCCACCATCCTGGTTTTATTTGAGTTGCAGCAAGAGTGGCCTCCCTGGTTGACCACGTAAGCTTGATTGGAGAAACAGTGTAATTGGATTCAGTAGTCTGATGTCACGCCGCCCGGCAACGGCGGCCATCTTGGTTCTAAACAAAGAAAATCATTACTTTTTATTCTTCAAGCTGGCTAGACTTTTCATATGTCTTGTGATCAGTATGTGTAAAAGTCAAAATATGATCAAATTTGTGGGGGGGGGGGGGTTTCCTCTGGATACGCTTTTATGCTCGCCGGAGAAATATTTCATATGGCGTCCGCCATTGTTCCGATAGTTTAGAGCCAGTGTTACTAAGTTACCATGCGTCATTCAATTGAAGAGACATCGTGACTAGACTCCATACCCCCCCCCCACCACCACCACCACCACCCCCACCCACGCCCCCCCCCCCCCCCCTTACCATTCTATTGAAGAGACAGCAAGAGAGGCCTCCGTTGCACACTGTCAAAGTACTTAGTTTGAGATCCTCTAAAAGTCTCGTCCAGACACAAGCACATGTCTCGACTTAGAGCAACACACTTAAATGTTTACAAATCATATTATAATATATAATATGTAAACAAAACATAATACAGTGCATAACAGAGAGATGATTTACAGGACAAAAAAAACATCATCTCCCAAAACTTTAACTATACATATGACTGTTTCCCTCCCAGCTCGGATATCTTCCAGGGCCTGGACAAAACCAAATAATTTCATCCCTAGACAAAGTTAGAAAGCATGTTGGAAAACAGACATAGGGTGATAGAAGACACAGTAAGTATCTACCTGCCAACTAATGGAGGTCAGGAACCCCACCCAGATATAGAGGAATAGAACACACAGTAAGTGCCTCCTTGTCCACTATGGGAGGTCAGGAACCCCACCCAGATATAGAGGAATAGAACACACAGTAAGTGCCTCCTTGTCCACTATGGGAGGTCAGGAACCCCACCCAGATATAGAGGAATAGAACACACAGTAAGTATCTCACTGCCCACTATTGGAGGTCAGGAACCCCACCCAGATATAGAGGAATAGAACACACAGTAAGTACCTCCCTGCCCACTATTGGAGGTCAGGAACCCCACCCAGATATAGAGGATTAGAACAGACAGTAAGTGCCTCCCTGTCCACTATGGGAGGTCAGGAACCCCAGGCAAAATGACCCCAACTCAGCTCAAAGATAAAAGTACAGAGTGTGAGAGAAAACATCCTGTAACAAACGGATAAAGACAAGGACGTTATTTCATACCCTCTGTACTTAAATTTGAACGTTCTGTGATAGCACAACTTGTTATACAACACGGGTATAACAATACTCTCAAAGCAATTCACGTCATTTGGCTCTTTATTGCTTTTCAAACCGCCAGATGGGTGATTAGTTCTCACTGAATTTTCTATTAATATATCACAAATGTTTAAGGTTACTCACAATCTTGGCAATGTTGGCCATTGTGATCTGACGGTCATAACTGGTGAGTATTTTACTTAACCGCACACCATTACTAGGCAGAGCAAATTTGAGTGCTATACTATTATTGTTTGAATTTCCATTGCCCATCAGTCATGATTGGTTAGCTGGGTCTACCTTTTATTTCAGATCTGGCGGAAAGTATACTGCAATCGAAGTCCGTTGAATAACGACTGCTGAAGTTATTTTTTAAAGGGGAAGCTATCAAAGATCAAGTAAAAAAAATCATAAAAAAATTCATGTGTACAAAATCAACTTTAATCAGATTTTTTTAAAAGTAAGATACTCGTTCTTTACAATTACAGACACAATTAAGTTTTATTTTTAAAATAGGGAGACCCGATAGCTCAGTTGGTAGAGCACTCACTTCACACGCAAGGGACCAAGATCGATCCCGGGTGCATCCGAGATTATTTCTGACCCCCCCCCTCCCCCTCCCCCCCCCCCTCCTATTGTCCGTTTCACGCTACAGAAACCGGGATAAACTCCGGCTCCATGACATTTAGCTCATTTCAGCGAAACCCAGGACCTTCCGATCCGAAAGTCAGTGTCATCACAAGACCACATAGCCGCACAAACATGGACACGGGACAGCAAGAGGAAGAGAGGAAGTCCAAGAGAAACACAGAGGAGGACAGTGAAGTTGACAAGGGAAGAATGGAAATGAGATTTGTATCCTGGAGGGAGGTCTGGCAGGACAGGACAGCCTGGAGAAGATGTTTTGTGTTTGTTTTTAAAGGTTTTACGGCGCTTGCAACACATTAAGGTCATATCAGCGCTAGTAAAAAAGGCTGAAAATGGGATAGTAAAAAGTTCTAGAATTACAATTAAAGCACCCTCGAAAAAGTAAGACATAGGGGAACTGGGAACAAATAGGGATCAGGTGTACATTCCAAGAGCATACCACCAATGTACTTAGTCTGAGATCACCTATAAGTCTCATCCGGAGACAAGCACAAAATCCAACAAAGAGGAATACACTCAAATGCTTACATTATACATTCAAAATAACAATATAATAATACATAACCGAAAGATGATTTACAAGGAAAAAAATATCATTTCCCAAAACAATAACTATCCATTCGACTGTTTCCCTCCCAGCTAGGACTCCAACCAGGGCCAGGACAAAACCAAGTCATCTCATTCCAAGACAAAGACAGAAAGCATGTTGGAAAACAGATATAAGGGGATAGAAGACACAGTATGTACCTCCCTGCCCACTATGGGAGGTCAGGATCCCCAGCACACAAGAAAAATAAGACAAAGGGGGATTGGTACAAGTAGGGAAGAGATGTAGATTCCAAAAGCATACTATCATTGTACATCGTTTGAGCTCATCTTTAAGTCTCATCCAGCCACAAACACAGGATGGGACTAAGAGGAACACATTCAAATGCTTTCATTATACATTCAAAACTACAAATATAACAATACATAACAAAGAGATGATATACAAGGGAGAAAATATCACCCCCCTCCCCCCCCCCACCCCAAAAAAACAACTAACGCTTTACATTTGATTATCTATCACCCTCCCTGCCAAGAACTCCGGCCAGGGCCAGGACAAACCTAGTAATCTCATTCCAAGACAAACATGGAAAGCAATTCGGAAAATAGATAAAGAGGGATAGATACGACACAGCAGATGACTTCCTGCCCACCATTGGAGACCAGTAGACTTAACCCAATAATTTACATATCTGGCCGACGATAAATCAGAGATACAAATAAATATACGTAAAAATACATGTTTTATTGGCTGAATTTTTGATAAAGTAAAACGATAGGAATGTTTAAGAGTCATTATGAAATAGTAGAATTGTAAATAAGTCTCTCTCTCTCTCTTTCTCTCTCTCTCTCTCTCTCTCTCTCTCTCTCTCAGATAGATATATCTATCTATCTATCTTTCTCTCTGTCTCTATGTATGTGTGTGTGTGTGTGTGTGTGTGTCTGACCGTAATCTTAGTAAAATGAAATTGAACAAACAACACTGTCAGTCAAAGTCGAAGACCAGAAGAAAGCAAATCGTGAGTTGTATCCACTAGTTCAACCAATGGAATCAGTTGTTTCCTTGGGTAGGTACTACTAACAACAACTCACCTTCTATTTTAACATAAATGATTTGGTCAGTGTCACGCTGAGTTTACAGAGTCTATGGTCTGATTCAGAGTTGTCACAAATACAATAGTACATACATGCCAAGCTGCCGAATCGGTGGGCCTTCTATTGCTACGGCCTGACACTGAAATCCAAAAGGACTGGCAGTTTGACGTCATTAGTAAGTTGTCGTTGTGCTCAACCAATCGAATCATTTGTTTCCTTGTGCACTTCTAACAACAACTCACTTTTCACTTTCGTTTGGTGATCGTCGTCTTCTTTTGTGACGTCATTTTTGGTCGATATCAGCGTAGCCATCGTTATGTTATAGATAGTGTGCGCTTGTCTAAGAAGCTCATAACATTGCCATCCGGAAGTATAACGGACCAACACACAAATTGTGTGTATCCATGAGCTTTTATAGTCTGGTTAATACAGTTTAGTGAGAACAACTCACAAACGCGGATGGCAAAAACAATAACAAAGGCCTGAGTGACGTCATCTGCATACTATCTATAGTCTGACACTGAAATCCAAAAGGACTGGCAGTTTGACGTCATTATTTGATTTTTGCACCGCCTAGTGAGTTGTCGTTAGTAGAGCTCATGGAAACAAGTTATTTCATTGGTTGAACTATTGAATACAACTCACGATTTTTCTTTTGTGGCAAAAGACTGGCATTGTGACGTCATATTTTGGTCAGTATCAGGCCATAACTTTAGGAAGGCCACGGTATCAGGTATTGAGTTTACCATGGCTACAGCATTCCTTTCTGAAAAGGTGATTAGCGCTCACGAATCGGAGGGACACTTTATCCGGTTGATTGGCATGTACTGACAGTGGCTATGGTTTGACTGCTCGTCTTTTGAAAGATATTAATTAAGTTAGATTACCAATGAAAGTTAATCGGGTAGGGATATTATATACAAAATTACTGTAACTCGGGTAAATAGGCATCTTATTTTTCTTTCTAGGCTTCGTATAGGACTTTGAATGCCTTATACAACAGCACTATGATATAATAACAATATTATTCTACCCCTCCCTATAAATAGCCACGCGCAATGATATCAACTTTACGATAAAAGTTTGTGACGTCAGATTGTCAAACGTTGGATTTCACTAAAAATTAGATTCTTTAAAAACAAGTATCATTTAAATATTTTTGAACATGTCTTTTATTCATATGTGACGAAATTGGAATTTTTTGAGGGGTAGAATAAAAGATTACTTGCAAATTTTGCGTTTTGGAATTCGAACTTTGTTCCGTGCGCGCACATGCAAGCTCGTGCAGCGGTTGGGAATACGTCTGGAATTCCAAAATGCAAGAGTATAAGAATCGTATAATCTCAAATAGTTGGTATGTGATATTTACAGGGGTTTTTTTTAAAAACCACTTTGTATGTAATGAAAATATATATATATCTATATGACAATAAAATAAATAAAAATAACTAAAAACGTCAAAGAATCAACTAAA
>NC_088368.1:3555170-3560170 GCF_034508935.2 Berghia stephanieae | reverse complement strand
CCCACCCAACACAAAAACAGACATTTATAACTCAAACAGAAAAGCAAAAATCACATTCTATACATAATATTGTTCAACAATATGGGCTCTTTTACATAATGTCAAGTTTTTGTAGCTATAGTACAAAAGAAATGAAATCTGGATGAGAAAAGTGACGGTTGCATCGTAACAAATGTGACGATTTTCTAATAGGTGGTAAGGAGAGGGTTAAAAATGCTCGTCTAAGTAACTTGTTGATGTTTATGAATCGTAATGTAAGATGAGAATCGTACAAAACCCAGCACTTACAGTAGATGACTTTTTCCTTGTGATAGATTTCCATGGCACCGAGGTTGAAGAACATCTGCACCATAACCATGAAGAAGAACAGTCCCGATCTGTGGAAATAAGAATCGAGGTTTAACGGTTCATCTTAGGCAATAATTTGTCAATAGGCAACAAACGTGTGATTTCAAAATACTGGTTCCAATCTGATTGGAAGTGTAAAACCAGTCTTCCTTCCTTCACTCATTCATTCCCATGACCATATGGTCGTCGGGGGTATCACCGTGGCCTTCGTAAAGTTATGGCCTGACACCGTGGCCTTCGTAAAGTTATGGCCTGACACCGTGGCCTTCGTAAAGTTATGGCCTGACACCGTGGCCTTCGTAAAGTTATGGCCTGACACCGTGGTCTTCGTAAAGTTAGCCTGACACTGACCAAAAAATGACGTCAAAATGCCAGTCTTTTGCCACAAAAGAAAAAAATTGTGAGTTGTACTCAATATATTCAACCAATGAAATAACTTGTTTCCATGAGCTCTACTAACGACAACTCACTAGGCGGTGCAGAAACCAAATAATGACGTCAAATTGCCAGTCCGTTTGGATTTCAGTATCAGGCTATAGATAGTTCGAAGATGACGTCACTCAGGTCTTTGCTATTGTTTTTTGCCATCCGCGTTTATGAGTAATGCTCACTGAACTGTATTAACCCGACCATAAACGTTCATGGATACATACAGTTTTGTGTGTTGGTCCGTTATACTTCCGGATGGCAATGTTATGAGCTTCTTAGCCAAGCGCATACTATCTATAACATAACGATGGCTATGGTACCACACACATCTCAGTCATTGTCTTTCTATGTCAGCTCAACAACGTCAATCTTGTCGATTCTTGGATGTTATCCAACCACAATTTCCTTTGTTTTCCTCTTCGACCTTCCATAGTGCCTGGCATGACTGTCTTTCACAAGGTGTCATGTCTGACCAGATGTCCAAGCCATGTCAGTTTCCGTCTTTTAACCATTGGAGGAAATGGTTTCTGTCTTCCCACCAGCTTTTTCACAAGAAGCTCCTAAATTAACCAGTAGATTTTTGACCAATCAAAATATGGAATTTGTGATACACCTTAAAACGTGCTCGGACAAACATGGTTGTTTGTTTATAAACAATAACGTGAATGAAATCGAGCTCTCTCTGATCATTGTTATTGTTTTCATATCGTCAGACGGGTGACTAGACCTAATTATCACACAATTTTCGCAATCATATTATAAATGTTTAAGTTTACACATTCTTTTCTTTGTTGGTTCTACTGATCAAGAGGTAGGACAGAGAGTATTTTACTTAAACACATGCCATCGATAAAAAAAAATGTGTAGTTCACGATGTTACCCAATCACAGCCATAGTTTACATTATAACGACTGTCCGAGAGGCGTGGTTATCTAGGTGTCTATTGGTGTTATGTTCCAAATCGTAATGTAATATTAAGATTGCTAATGTCTTCCCTAGGATTGGATAAATACAACGTCATTCAATGTTTATCCAATCTTCTGGCTTCAGAGTGGTGGCAACACGTTTTCTATTTTCTAGCCTATAAATGTCGGTCGTCAATAAAGATCATCCATCCTCGCTCTTCCCGTGGCCTTCGTAAAGTTATGGCCTGACACGGACCAATAAAATGACGTCAAAATGGCAGTCTTTTGCCACAAAAGAAAACAAATCGTGAGTTGTATTCATGAGTTCAACCAATGAAATAACTTGTTTCCATGAGCACTAATTACGACAACTCACTAGACGGTGCAAAAACCAAATAATGACGTCAAACTGCCAGTCCTTTTGGATTTCAGTTTCAGGCTATAACATAACGATGGCTACGCTCTTCCACGGCCCGTAATCCTAAGAATCTGCCTACCCATTCTACTATGAAATAGTTATGCCCCCTTATGATTCAATATGGAACCTATCCATTGTTTATGCATTGTCCGAAGATGTGTGACGTCATGACTGCTCTGCCCAATAGAAATTATATATTAGCTAAGATTATTGAATTGACGAATAAAGTCAATGTAAAATCGATAACATCATAATATAAACACATTCTATAGATAGTATGCGCTTGGCTAAGAAGCTCATAACATTGCCATCCGGAAGTATAACGGACCAATACACAAAACTGTGTGTAATCTTGAACTTTTATAGTCTGGTTAATACAGTTTAGTGAGAATCACTCACAAACGCGGATGGCAAAATACAATAACAAAGGCTTGAGTGACGTCATCATCGAACTATCTATAGCAATGAATATGTCAAACTCATTTATTTAAAATAGTATTTAAGGCATTAATTATGCGGTCCCTAAAGGTCATTGTCGTGACGTTTCGAGACAAAAAGACATCACGATATTAAATAATTCAAAGGATTTTAAAAACCCAAACAAATCTTCAGCAACTACATTCTCTCAACATACTCATGTGTAAAATGAGTACCTGACCGTTAACAGTGTTATTACTGTGCCGGAAAAAATATGTAATATCGCTTAACAAGCGCCATGTCTCGTTTTACATGTAAAGTGTTGTTGTTGGCTAGGAAACCCTTGTAGAGCACTTTGAGCACGTTTAGTTGATATTGCGCTATATAAAAGGTCAAGTCCAGTATTGACATACCTGTCACTAAACGCCGTGACCGGGTTTTCATCGAGCTGCCAGTAAATTCCAATGAGAAGCAGAGCAAAGAATATGGAAGAGCCAACCTGGTGACAAAATATAAAAGACATCGTGCTATGAAGTGTGATATATATATAATAAAAACCAAAACCATGAAATAATAGTACCCAACTTTTTCATAAAAGGACCTAATTATAAGATATTTCAAGTATAATTATGATCAACTTCTACAATATTCTTTCGAATACAATTTGCTCTCATCAGGAAGGTTCACTTAGACTTAGAGTGCTCGACAGTTTCTTGGAACTAAGTGGGTCAATTTGAGTACCTTTTGCAATGTGACCAATGACCTCGAGCATATGGAAAGTTAATATAGATCATGCCCATTGATACTGATACTACTACTACTACTACTACTACTACTACTACTACTACTACTACTACTACTACTACACTACTACTACTACACTACTACTACACTACTACTACTACTACTACTACTACTACTACTACTACTACTACTACTACTACTACTACACTACTACTACTACTACTACTACACTACTACTACTACACTACTACTACTACTACACTACTACTACTACACTACTACTACTACTACACTACTACTACTACTACTACTGCTGCTGCTGCTATTACTACTATTACTAGTGTTGCCATTACTACTACTGACCAAAAATGACGTCAAAATGTCAGTCTTTTGCCACAAAAGAAAACAAATCGTGATTTGTATTCAATAGTTCAACCAATGAAATAACTTGTTTCCATGAGCTCTACTAACGACAACTCACTAGACGGTGCAAAAAAAACAAATAATGACGTCAAAATGCCAGTCTTTTTGGATTTCAGTATCAGGCTATAACATCACGATGGCTACGCTATGACACACGAATGATTCACGAACAGGAGATGAAATTGAATGCACTCAGTTTGCAGCCTAAGTTGTCCTTATATTATTCACTATTCACCGTGATGGACACAACAAAGGGATATAATCAGTGACAAACGCATTCTTCTAATACTAACCACTGCCATGCCTGTCTGAGGGTTTCGGATCAAGTCTCTGAACGACCGGCCTGCAACCACCATCATCTGTGGACAAATGATCATACATATATGTTAGAAGGAACGAAATTGACGTCACTCAGCTCTTTGTTGTTGTTTTTAGCCAGCCGTTTTTATGAGTAGTTCTCACTAAATACTATCAATAAGACTATAAACGTGTGTGTGGGTGTGTATGTGTAGGTCTATGTGTGTATGTGTGTGAATGTGTAGGTGTATGTGTGTAATTGTGTAGGTGTGCATATGTTTTTGTTTGTTTGTTTGTTGCTTTAGGTCTCTTCCAACACAATTGAGGTTATATGAGAGACCGCTGAAACAAAAAAACAAGCAATCTCACAAAAATAGTACAAATGTAAATCAAAATCATAACCTAAAGATATCATAAGCTAAATTATAAATAACCAAGAACAAACAGGCAGAAGATTTACAGAAAAAAAAAAATCCCCTGTCAAAAATACAATCACAAACCAAAGAAGCAGGATAGTCTAGTAAAGAGAAGAAGAAACGACATCACTATCGGATCGTACACCCATGCGAACATCATAGGTATATGATTCAAGGGTGATGCTCCCATCCAACCACCCGCGTGTGCATATGTGTATGTGTGTAATTGTGTATGTGTGTAATTGTGTATGTGTATGTGTGTAATTGTGTATGTGTGTATGTGTATGTGTATGTGTGTAATTGTGTATGTGTATGTGTGTATGTGTATGTGTGTAATTGTGTATGTGTATGTGTGTGTATTTGTATGTGTATGTGTATATGTGTATGTGTGTATGTGTATGTGTGTATGTGTGTGTGTCTATGTGTATGTGTGTATGTGTATGTGTGTATGTGTATGTGTGTATGTGTGTATGTGTATGTGTATGTGTGTATGTGTGTATGTGTGTATGTGTGTATGTGTATGTGTATGTGTGTATGTGTGTATGTGTATGTGTATGTGTGTATGTGTATGTGTGTATGTGTATGTGTGTATGTGTATGTGTG
>NC_088368.1:3545170-3550170 GCF_034508935.2 Berghia stephanieae | reverse complement strand
GAGGTGAATCAGGTGGAGGAGGAGGAGGGGGAGATGGAGCAGGATGAGGAGGAGGAGGAGGAGGAAGAGGAAGACGGAAGAAGGAGCCGGAGGAAGAAGATGAAGAAGTTGTTTGTTTTTGTTTTTAAGGGTTTTACGGCGCTTGCAACACATTTACGTTATATCAGCGCCAGTAAAAAAGGAAGAAAATGGGATAGTAAAAGTTCTAGAATTACAATTAAAGCACCCAAGAGAAAGTAAGACAAAGGGGAATTGGGAACAAATAGGGATCAGATGGAGATTCCAAGAGCATACCACCAATGTACTTAGTTTGAGATCACCTATAAGTCTCATCAGGACACAAGCACAAAATCCAAAAAGGAGGACACAGATGCTTACATTTTACATTAAAAATAAATATAATAATACATAACAGAGAGATGATTTACAAGGAAAAAAATATCATCTCTCAAAACAATAACTATGCATTTGACTGTTTCCCTCCCAGCCAGGACTCCGGTCAGGGCCAGGACAAAACCAAGTAATCTCATTCCAAGACAAAGACAGAAAGCATGTCGGAAAACAGACATAAGGGGATAGAAGACATAGTATGGACCCCCCCCCCCCCCCACCCTGCCCGCTATGGGAGGTCAGGATCCCCACCCAGAAGATGAAGAAGAGGCGGAGGATTAAGGGGTGGGAGTATGAGTATGAATAGAAGGATGATAATGATGATGACAACGAAAAGGATACGACGCCGACGACGACGATGACAGTTATAATGTCGATGATAACAAAGACGACAACAGCGATGATACCTTCTATAGTGTTATTCTGAGAGACTTCACTTAGAGTGGACTGATCAGCATTGATGACATCAAGAAAAAAATCTGGAGGGTTGTTGTGCAACTGGCATTTGTACCCTGGGAAAGACAGTTTGAAAGGCGAAATATCAATACTACATTAGGTCTTCAGGCTTGAGAATATTTTGCCAAGATGAGGGACATTTCAATCGATCGATATTTGAAGGACGAGTTTTCTGGTCAAAATCTTAAACACGTGTTTTTTCAAAGTACGGCAGTGGAAGTCCCTGGTTAGAATCTTGCTGTTGATGAGGCTTGGTTATGTCTTTGGAAAAGACTCTCCACTCCCTTTATCACATTGCGTTGAAGACAAACGAGAACGAAGTGGGTAACGGCTCTGCCTCTGTCGAAATTTAATTGTAAAAATTGCCTTGTGCGGCTATGTCGTCTTGTGGTGTGACACTCGCTCGGCGCATAGTCGAGTCCTTGGAAAAGGCTCTTTACTCACATTCTCTCACCATACTCAGGTGTAAAATGAGTACCTGGCCGTTAACAGCGTTGTCTTTGTTCGGGGAAAAATGTAATATCACCTATCAGGTGTCACATCTCGTTCTACATATTACGTGTTGCTGTGGTCAGGTACTCTTTGTAAAGCGTTTTGAGCACATTTAGTGGATATTGCGCAATATAAAAAGCTTACACAGCGCTATATCTCGTCCTCCGAGTTAAGAATTTTCCTGGCTTCGACCCTTTGCAAAGAGCTCTGATGAAAATGTTGCTGTTTGAAGCTCGAAGGAAAAAATAACGATAAATGTTGAATTGTAAGATTCGATTTATTAGACAAAGGAGGAACAGTCCTTAGTGTTTTATTCATCGTGTTTTGTTGATGAAGGGGAAACCCGAAACCTCCACAGTATCTGTCTTCGTCTAAGAAATTGAAACTTGAAATTCAACACTTATTGTTAAAGAACTCTGAGCACATTTAGTGGATATTGTGTTATATAAATGCTCTTTTTGTTTCATATAAGACACAACTTGTGCGGCTATGTGGTCTAGTGGTATGACACTCGCTTTCGGATCGGAAGGTCCTGGGTTCGAGCCTCTCTCGGCGAATAGTTGAGTCGGAGAAGGCTCTTTACTCAAATTCTCTCACCGTACTCATGTGTAAAATGAATAACCTGGCTGTTAACAGCGTTGTCTCTGTCCAAAAAAAAAATGAAATATCGCCTAACAGGCGTCATGTCCCGTCCTTCGTGTTAATTGTTGCTGTTGGTCAGGGAACCCTTGTAAAGCTCGATAGCACGTTTAGTGGATATTGCGCTATATAAAAACTCAAAGCTTACCTTGTTGCTCGAAGAAATCCAAGGCTTGAGGAGCAGGCCCGTGATAGACTGTCTGCCCCAAGGATAAAAGCATCAGGTTGTTAAACAGTTTGTAGATGGAATAACGAGGCTGATGGATGGAAAAGATGATGGTTCGACCCCGGTCTGCCAGTCTAGGAGGAAAAGAGAAGAGACTCAGAGCTAATTATGTGGGAGAGATGTTTGAATGAATAGCTACATGGATTGACGGGCGGATGAACTGAACGGATGGATAGATGGATGGATGGATGGATAGATAGATAGATAGGTAGATAGATAGATAGATAGATAGATAGATAGATAGATAGATAGATAGATAGATAGATAGATGGGTGGATAGATAGATAGATAGATAGTAGATAGATAGATAGATAGATAGATAGATAGATAGATAGATAGATAGATAGATAGATAGATAAATAGATAGATAAGATAGTTTGGATAGATAGATAGATAGATAGATAGATAGGATAGATAGATAGATAGATAAGATAGTTGGATAGATAGATAGATAGATAGATAGATAGATAGATAGATAGATAGATAGATAGATAGATAGTTGGATAGATAGATAGTTAGATAGATAGATAGATAGATAGATAGATAGATAGATAATATAGTTGGATAGATAGATAGATAGTAGATAGATAGAGATAGATAGATAGATAGATAGATAGATAGATATGATAGATAGATAGATGGTGAGATAGATAGATAGATAGATAAGATAGATATGATAGATAGATAGATTAGATAGATAGATAGATAGTGATAGATAGATAGATAGATAGATAGATAGATAGATAGATAGATAGATAGATAGATAGATAGATAGATAGGATAGATAGATAGATAGATAGATAGGATAGATAGATAGATAGATAGATAGATAGTGATGATAGATAGATAGATAGATAGATAGATAGATAGATAGATAGATAGATGTAGATAGATAAAATAGTGGATAGATAGATAGATAGATAGATAGATATAGATAGATAGATAGATAGAAGATAGATGATAGAACGATAGTGACTTGTATAAACTATAAGAATTACTTTCTCAATTCCAGTAAAACCGAGTTGCGGTGTTAGCATCAAGACATGGTGGTCGTCTAGAAATAGAACAGGAGGGGAGATAATCAACTCCATACCAATGTTGCATCGTTTTCTCTCCCCTCCTGACACTCCTCTGATGAAAGGGGTTCCAATCTGAAACAAATTATTATTATTATGTACTATCCCCATCATCATCATCATCATCATCATCATCATCATCATCATCATCATCATCATCATTATTAACATTATTATCATTATCATTATTAATTTTTCTTAATATCATCATCATTATTATTATTATTACTATTATATTATTATTATTATTATTATTATTATTATTATTATTATTATTATTATTATTATTATTATTATTATACTCAATTTCAGTTCGGAGGGCAGGGGACTTGCCAACATAATTTGTATTGCTGGTTTTTCACAAGCAAGATCAGAGGGAAACGTAAACATCCTCCTCCTCCTCCTCCTCCTCCTCCTCCTCCTCCTCCTCCTTTTTTCTTATCTCCCTCTCCCCCCCCCTCCTCCTCCACCTCCTTCTCCTTCTCCTACTCCTCCCCCTTCCTCCCCTCAACCCTACACCTCCTCCTCCTTTCCTCCTCCTCATCTTCCTCCTCCTCCTTCACCACCAAACACAACACTTACCTTCGTATCGGCACACTGCTGGAGACCCAGTTCTTTAATGACGTCATCAATCAGTTCATTTCGTTCGGCCTTTTTGATCTTTGACGGGAGACGCAGGGCTGCTGAAAAGGCAAAATTCTCTCGTACTGTCAGGGTCCCCATCACGATGTCATCCTGGCAAATGGAAAAAGAAAATCATCATCATTGCTTTTTTCACCCTGGGTCACGGTAGTAGTAGTAGCGTATGGCTACAGCAGAAGAACACAGCAGAAACCAGTGGGAGAGGAAATAGGAAGAAGACGATGGAGGTGGATTGGACACACGCTTAGAAAGAATGACTCCACTATAACAAAGAAAGTATTAGACTGGAACCCTCAGGGCAGAAGATCAAGGGGAAGGTCACGAGGAACATGGAGAAGAATTACAGAAGCTGATATACAGAGAAGTGGTAAGACCTGGAATGAGATTTAAAAAAAAAAGTTAGCTCAGGATAGAGAAGGATGGAAACTGTTTGTCTGTGGCCTATACCCTGACCCAGGGTGAAAAAGGAAATGATGATGGCTAAACCTCCAAATTTATTTCGTCAACCCAACTTCTAAAGTCTTCCTCCGCCCTAAGGACTGTATCGTAGCAACCTTCAAGTTTAGTGACTGGGCAGTGGAGGACGATGTGATCGCTGGTCTCTGGGGCTGCCTGACATTTCTGGAAGGTATCACTGTTTCGAAGTTTCCATCTGCACATATTTGATGTAGGTCTGCCATGTCCAGTTAAGAGGCGATTTGAGGAAGTCCAGTATTTCCTGGCGTTATTGAATGCAGGCACTCTTTTGGTTGGATCTTTAATGGGTCAGGGGATAGGCCACAGACAAACAGTTTCCATCCTTCTCTATCCTGAGCTAACTTTTTAAAATCGTCCCATGTCTTATCACTTATCTGTATTATATCAGCTTTTTAAATTCAGAGTCCTTACGTCTTTGTCTGTTGTCCTACATAAATTCTGTCATTGCAGAAACTCTACGGTCGCCCAAGCTAAAAATTTAAAAAGGATTTGATTTGTAAGTCTGTAATTCTGTAACGGTTTGAGTTTTACGGAAGGAGAGTTAACCTTCGACAACCGCCAACCTGGAGGACCAGGTGCATCAAAAAGGGGGAGTCACACAC
>NC_088368.1:3535170-3537670 GCF_034508935.2 Berghia stephanieae | reverse complement strand
TATCGCCTAACTGGTCATGTCTCGTTCTATATATGTTAGGTGTTGCTGTTGATCAGGAACCCCTTGAAAAGCGCTTTGAGCACGTTTAGTGGATATTGCGATATATAAATGCTCTAGGTTTTTAACACATTCTCTCACCGTACTCAGTTGTAAAATGAGTAGGTACCTGGCCGTTAACAGCGTTGTCTCTATCCGCAAAAAAATATAATATCGTCTAATAAAAGGTGGCTCGTTCTATGTGTTACGTGGTGCTGTGTTGTTGTTTTGTTTTGTTTTTTTGTTTTGTTTTTTTAAGGGTTTTACGGCGCTTGCCGTGTTGCTGTGTCAAGCAAGTGTCATACCACAAGATTACACTGTCCCACAATACCTACAAGGAATCATGCGTCACAAATTATAGGCCATACAAGAATCATTTCAAAAGAAAAATGAATAAACTATGGTGATAAACACTTACTGTACACAGTCCTCAGGTCAAATACATTCCTGAATTACAAATAGAATAGAAACCCTATTGAAACCTGGCACTGACTCAGACCGTACCCATCGTAAACTTATAGCCTGACACTAGAACCCTCTAGGTTTGCCAGTTTGACGCCATTTTTGGGTCAGTGTCAGGCTATAACTTTACGATGGCTACGCTCAGACCGTAGCCATTGTTAACTTATAGCCTGACACTGACCCAAAAAAAAATGTTAAAATACAAGTCTTTGGCCACAAAAGAAAACAAATCGTGAGTTGTATTCAACAGTACAACCAATGGATTCTCTTGTTTCCATGAGCTCTACTTTCGACAACTCAATAGACACTGCACAAACCTTAAAAATGACGTCAAACTATATAAGTCTTAGAGAGTTTTAGTATCAGGCTATATTGTGTTAACGATGGCTGCGGTCAGACACGCCGGTCAGTCTGTAAACAAATAAAAACAACTAACATACACACACCTACTACTGGACACTGGACACAGTCCAATGGGTTTTGTCAAAGAGTTGGGGTGGGGAATAGGTCGGGGGCTGTTGGTTCACCACACGGAAACGAAAAGCCGTGCCTTTAGTTGTTCAGTGAACTCAACCTGACCGCATGCCTTACCACCCAGTCAACAAGATATGGCCTTCGTGGGGGCGTGACCTCGGGGTCATGATAACAATTACCTGTTGAATGATTGTTACTCCCAGTCATTACGCGTGTTTGTTTACTTTGTAAACCTGCTATCCCAAGTTTAATATGATCATGAACGCAAAGAAATTTACAGAAAGAAAATATTTAGAAAATACTGAGTATTATGATATAAATTCGATTCTCATAGTGTTAGTTGAAAGGAAGTTATTGTTAATTATAAATTACTCATATTTTGAGAAATAATTAACTTACTTTTAACTTTACCCCCAAATTGCAAAAAAACGACACGCTCAAATGCAATAAAACTTGGTTCAACTTAAAGACAAACATTAAGAGAATTTACTTATGTCGTCTCTAAATGGACTTGTCAATCAATTCATAGTAATAGCCGTTTATATTTGGGATACCGTAATTGTTTCGTATAAGTCGCCAAAGTACACAATGAAGACAATCTTTTCTCACAGTTTGAATAACAGAAAACATAGATAATTCCAAATTCCGGGATGGTTTTAAACATTTATTTGTACAAAGCGTAAATTATGTGTATTAGCTATCTGACTTTATGTGTGTATGTGTATTTATTGCAATACTGGGTGGGGATCCTGACCTCCCAAAGTGGGCAGGGAGGTACATACTGTGTCTTTTATCCCCTTATATCTGTTTTCCAACATGCCTTCTGTCTTTGTCTTGGAATGAGATTACTTGGTTTTGTCTTGGCCCTGGCCGGAGTCCTAGCTGGGAGGGAAACAGTCAAATGCATAGATATTTTTTTGGGAGATGATATTTTTTTCCTTGTAAATCATCTCTCTGTCATGTATTATCTTATTTATTTTTAATGTATAATGTAAGCATTTGAGTGTATTCCTCCTTGTTGGATTTTGTGCTTGTGTCCGGATGAGACTTAAAGGTGATCTCAAACTAAGTACATTGGTGGTATGCTCTTGGAATCTACATCTGATCCTTATTTGTTCCTAGTTCCCCCTTTGTCTTATTTTCTCTTGGTTTCTTTAATTGTAATTCTAGAACTTTTTACTATCCCATTTTCTTCCTTTTTACTGGCGCTGATATAACCTAAATGTGTTGCACGCGCCGTAAGACCCTTAAAAACAAACAACAAACAAACAAGCAATGCTGTCTGCCGGCGTGAGCGTATGTGTGTCAAGACGTAGGAGAGGGAGGTGGGGGTGGGGGCGGGAGAGAGAGAGAGAGAGAGAGAGAGAGAGAGAGAGAGATAGAGATAAATAAAATAGATAGATAGATAGACAGAGAGAGAGAGAGAGAGAGATAGAGATTAGAGATAAATAAAATAGATAGATAGATAGATAGATAGATAGAGAGAGAGAGAGAGAGAGAGAGAGAGAGAGAGAGAGAAAGAGATAGA
>NC_088368.1:3505170-3527670 GCF_034508935.2 Berghia stephanieae | reverse complement strand
AATCTAAGACTGTGTGTGTGTGTAGAAAATGTTGACAATCCACAACACGATTTGAGAGAAACAGATGGAGATAATGTGTGATCATGAATGGGAGCGGTCTATATTCATGTTTTCGTAAAAGCAGGTCATCAATCACATGATTTGTTGCTGTCCAACGATTGGATATTTCTTAACAAATGTAAACACGCTGCTTTGTTTATGAATGTTATAAACATACCCATGCGTCAAGCTGAATCAAATGACCAATCGTGATGTTAGATATTTAAAAAGCTGTGAACAATTTTCACTAAGTGGGTCACTTTGAGCACATTTTAAAATGTGACCAATGACCTCGAGCACATGGAAAGTTAATATTGATCATGCACATTGTGAAACAGAATACTGATGCTATGCATGTATCTAAAATATTCACACAACCGCCAGCCGGATATAAAGTACCAACACACAAAATTGTGTATAACCTTAAATATTCAGTGTGATTTATAGAATGTAATGAGATCATTTAAATTGCTGTCTAAAAACATTAAAAATAGTAGAGTGACGTCAACTTCGTTCCATCTATAGATTTGAAGTCTGGTTATGAACCTCAAGTGAGATCAATAGATCCATAGATAACCACGCCTCTCGGACAGTCGTCATTTGTAAACAATGGCAATGATTGGTTAACATAGCAAACTGCACAGGATTTACTATCGATGGTATGAGTCAAAGTACATTACCCACTATTCTACCGCTTGATCAACAGAAGCAACACAGAAAACTGTGTGTAACCCTAAACGTTTATAATCTGATCAAGAAAATCATGTGATAACCCAATTGGCGGTATAAAAAACAATAACAATGATCAGAGAGAGGTCGATTCACGTTACTGTTTATAAACAACCAACTATGTCCGAGCACGTGTGAGGGTATGTCACAAATTTCATGTTTTGATTTGTCAAAAATCTACTGGTTAATTAACAAGCAGATTTTTAAATATAAATAGTGTGCGCTTGGCTAAGAAACTCACAACATTGCCACCCGGAAATATTTCGGACCAACACACAAAACTTTATGTAACCTCGAGTATTTATAGTTTGGTTAATGTAGATAGTATGCACTTGGCTAAGAAGTTCACAACATTGCCATCCGGAAGTATAACGGACCTACACACAAAACTATGTGTAACGATGAACTTTTATAGTCTTGTTTATACAGTTTAGTGACAATCACTCACAAACGCGGATGGCAAAATATAATAACAAAGGCTTGAGTGACGTCATCTTCGTTCTATTTATAGTTTAGTGAGAATTACTGGAAACGTGGATGGCAAAAAAAAACAACAATCAATAACAAAGGCCTGGGTGACGTCAACTTCGTTCATTCGATATTCATTTTTTCGTTTATTACACTACTTTTTACAGTTCACAGCTTCGAGCTTCAAGCAGCTTGAAATCAATATAAACCATTTATTTATTATCAAAGCCATTCCCTCGGAGATCCGGGGCAAAGGGCGTTACCGGAAAGTTTTATGTTACGGTACAGCCATTGGAAAGAATAAATAATAGATTTTGACTGGGCTTTTTTACAGAGATCCATATCAAAACCTATTGGAAAGAATTTATCTTTTTTTTTTATTTTTATGTTGTTTTTGTTTTGTTTTGTTTTTTGTTTTTTGTTTTTTGTTTTTTTTTTATTTTATTTTTTTTGTTTTTTTTTTATCGCCCTGCCGCTTTCAGTGTCGACGAACCGTGTCAAGATATTAGAAATTCTTGCTTCTCCTGTCCCGAAACCACTTGTGATATCATACGTTTCATTTTACAATCGGGGATGGGGAGACTTTGAAAACCTTCTGTGTCACACATATCAACATTGGGAGAATCGCATTATCATTATATTATCTCTCCAATTACCTCACCTATATCATTTTTTTTCTATTATCAAAATATTATATTCGGCCTTTTAAAGGATAGATAGAACGAAATTGACGCCACTCAGGTCTTTTTATTGTTTTGTTGTTTGTTTGTTTTTTGCCATCCACGTTTATGACTATAGATAGGACGAAGTTGACGTCACTCAGGTCTTTGTTATTGTATTTTTTGCCATCCACGTTTATGACTATAGATAGGACGAAGTTGACGTCACTCAGGTCTTTGTTATTGTATTTTTTGCCATCCACGTTTATGACTATAGATAGGACGAAGTTGACGTCACTCAGGTCTTTGTTATTGTATTTTTTGCCATCCACGTTTATGACTATAGATAGGACGAAGTTGACGTCACTCAGGTCTTTGTTATTGTATTTTTTGCCATCCACGTTTATGACTATAGATAGGACGAAGTTGACGTCACTCGGGTCTTTGTTATTGTATTTTTTGCCATCCACGTTTATGACTATAGATAGGACGAAGTTGACGTCACTCAGGTCTTTGTTATTGTATTTTTTGCCATCCACGTTTATGACTATAGATAGGACGAAGTTGACGTCACTCAGGTCTTTGTTATTGTATTTTTTGCCATCCACGTTTATGACTATAGATAGGACGAAGTTGACGTCACTCAGGTCTTTGTTATTGTATTTTTTGCCATCCACGTTTATGACTATAGATAGGACGAAGTTGACGTCACTCAGGTCTTTGTTATTGTATTTTTTGCCATCCACGTTTATGACTATAGATAGGACGAAGTTGACGTCACTCAGGTCTTTGTTATTGTATTTTTTGCCATCCACGTTTATGACTATAGATAGGACGAAGTTGACGTCACTCAGGTCTTTGTTATTGTATTTTTTGCCATCCACGTTTATGACTATAGATAGGACGAAGTTGACGTCACTCAGGTCTTTGTTATTGTATTTTTTGCCATCCACGTTTATGACTATAGATAGGACGAAGTTGACGTCACTCAGGTCTTTGTTATTGTATTTTTTGCCATCCACGTTTATGACTATAGATAGGACGAAGTTGACGTCACTCAGGTCTTTGTTATTGTATTTTTTGCCATCCACGTTTATGAGTAATTTTCACTAAACTGTATTAATAAGGCTATAAACGTTTTAGGATACATATTGTTTTGTGTGTTGGTCTATTATATTTCCGGTTGTCAATGTTGTGAGTTTCTTAGGCAAGCGCACAGCATCTATAGCCTGATTGATTTAATAATTTACTGAGAACTTATCATTAGAAGGCTGTCTAAAAATATCTTGTAAAAGAGCTGAGTGACGTCAACTTTGTTCCTTCCATTAAAGCTATGTGTTTAGTAAAATACTCACAACATTCGCCAACCAAATTAAACATATCAACACACAAAGCTGTGTGTAACCTTGAACGTTGATAGTCTGGTTGGTATAATTTAGTGAAAAGCAATCACCTAAATAGATGTCTAAAAATAGTAACAGAGAGTAAAGTGACGTCAACTTCGTTCCTTCTTTGAGGATCCAGACTACAATACGCTTCAACAGTTGTAACGTCACTACCCTCGTAATGATGCATGATAACTTAGTAACTGGCTCTAAACTATCGGAACAATGGCGAACGCCCTTATGAAATATTTCTCCGACGAGCATAAAAGTTTATCCAGAGGAGAATAGCATTATAAATATGATCATGTTTTGACTTTTATACATTCTAATCACATGACATATGAAAAGTTCTAGCCAGCATAAAGAATAAAAAGTACCGATTTTCTTTGTTTAGAACCACGCTGCTCGTCGTTGCTGGGCGACGTGACATCAGACTATTGAATCTTATTCACATGAATTTCAAGACAGACAGATACACACACACACACACACACACACACACACACACACACACACACATTACAAAATATGGTTAAACGACTCCTCCGTGCAGCTATGTGGGTCTTGTAGTTTTATACTCGCTTTCGGATCGGAAGGTCCTGGTTTCGAGCCTCGCTTGGCGCATAGTTGAATCCTTGGAAAAGGCTCTTTACTCACATTCTCTCACCGTACTCAGGTGTAAAATGAGAACCTGCTAGTTAGTTATAGTTATAGTTATAGTTTTCCAGCGTATTAGGCGTTTTGTGCCTTTGCTGATCTTGGCATTCAGTTCATCGAGATAAAAGTCAATAAAAAGCCCTAACAGATCTTTTGACCTGTATCTATAATATATAAACTTTTTGATAAATTGAAGGCCCTAACCCTAACAGATCTTTTGACCTGTATATACGTCTAACCCTTTGATGGGATCTTAATGGGCGGTTCAACTATGCTAAACATGTAATCTGCTAAGTGGCTATCTAAGCTATTTTTGAAGGCGTTGACACTTGGAGCATTGGTCACAGTTTCAGGAGACTGTTCCAGCGGTCGATCACACGTTGATTAAAGTAGTGTTGCCTAAGCGATGTGTTACACCTTGGTTTATGCAGCTTGTAATTATGACCTCTGGTTCCATTGTTTGCAAACACGAAAAGTTTACTCTCGACTTGATACAAACTGTGTGTAAACTTGTATGTTTCAATCATATCACCTCGTACTCGTCTGTATGTCATGCTTGGAATTTCAATACGTTTCAGTCTATCCTCATATTGCTTATCTTTCAACCCAGGAATTACTTTTGTTGCTCTGCGAAGCACGCCTTCAATAAGTTTCTTATCTTTCTCAAATTGTGGTGACCATACTGAGTTGCTGAACTCGAGATGGGGTCTGACTAATGCAGTAAATAGTATTTTCATAGTTGCTGCATCTAAATAGGTAAAAGATCTTCTGATGAGTCCAAGGATTCTGTTTGCCTTATTAACTTGTGTTTCTATATGCTTTGAGAATTTTAATTTAGTATCAACATGTACTCCCAAATCTTTCTCAAGTTTTGACTTATTCAGAGCTGTTCTGTCGCTACAGTGATGCTGTCTCATATCGTAGTGAAAGATTTTGTTTTTCGTTCCAAGATGTAGCACTGTGCATTTTCCAGCGTTGAACTTCAGTTGCCAATCGTCTGCCCAGTTGACTAGATTGTCAATATCTAACTGAAGACTGTCTCTATTTTCTAGATTGTTTACCTTTCTGTATACTTTAGTATCATCGGCATACATTGAACATGAGCTAGATAAAATACTTGGTAAATCATTAATGAAGATTACGAAAAGAGTTGGACCTAAGACGCTGCCTTGTGGCACTCCACTAAGAACTTCTGTCCAATTTGACACTGTGCCTTGCACGCTAACTCTCTGTTTCCTGCCTACTAGAAAATGCTTAATCCAGCTTAGAGTATTTCCTTGAACACCATGAGCTTCCAGTTTGTTTAAGAGTCTTTGATGGGGAACAGAATCAAAAGCTTTAGCAAAATCTAAGTAGATTGCGTCAACCGAAGATCCTTGGTCGAGAAACTCTGTCCAATCATTTAAAGTCTTTAGGAGGTTAGTTGAACATGACCTGCCAGAAACAAAGCCATGCTGGCATTCAGACAGTAACTTTTGTTCTTAAGGTGAGTTATGACATAGTCTCTAATAATGCTCTCCATTATTTTGCAAACCACTGAGGTGAGGCTAACTGGTCGATAATTGCCCGGATTACTCTTGTCTCCTTTCTTGAATAACGGTGTAACTTGTGCTTCTTTCCAATCGGGTGGAAGAGTTCCTGAGTCAAGTGATTTTTGGAACAGTAACGCTAATGGTTCGGAGAGTTCTTCTGACAACTGACATAATACGCGGGGGTGGAACATGTCAGGTCCTGGGGACTTGTTCCTTAACAGCGTTGTCTCTGTCCGAAAAAAAAAATTGTAATTTCGCCTAACATGCGGCATGTTTCGTTACGTGTTGCTGTTGGTCAGGGACCCTTTGTATGTAGAGCGCTTTGAGAACATTGAGTGGTTAATTCCAAGGACTCAACTATGCGCCGAGCAATGCTCGAACCCAGGCCCTTCCGACCCAAAAGCGAATGGCATACCACTATACCACATAGCCCCACAGGTATGTTTTTACAGAGGCCGGTAGTATTATTGACTTTTATACGTAACGTGGACGACACAGTAAGATTAGGAAAGAAGTTACGTGATAATGTGGTAATCGTGTTACTAATTACTGTAGGCAATACGATTACAGTCTCTACCACAATATTTACAACACGGCGAAGTCCCGGGTTTGAGAGTTTTTGCCAAGATGAGGGTCGATATTTGAGGGACGAGTTTTCTGGCCAAATTTTTAAATACGTGTCTTTCCAGAGTACGACAGTTATCTGGTTATAGATAGTTCGAAGATGACGTCACTCAGGTCTTTGTTATTGTTTTTTGCCATCCACGTTTATGAGTAATGCTCACTGAACTGTATTTACCTGACTATAAACGTTCATGGATACACCCAGTTTTGTGTGTTGGTCCGTTATACTTCCGGATGGCAATGTTGTGAGCTTCTTAGCCAAGCGCATACTATCTATATTGGATTTTAGACGTAACTTGGACGACGCAGTGAGATTAGAAAAATAGTTACATGATAATGTAGTAATCGTGTTGCTAATACTCTTCAACAGTTGTAGAGTCACTCCCTTCCTAATGACGCATGGTAACTTAGTAACACTGGCTCTAAACTATCGGAACAATGGCGGACGCCGCATGAAATATTTCTGGGTATCCAGAGGGGAAAAAAACCCCCCATAAATTTGATTATTATTTGACTTTTACACATTCTGATCACAAGGCATATGAAAAGTTCTAGCCAACATGAAAAATAAAAAGTAATGATTTTCTTTGTTTAGAACCAAGATGGTCGCCGTTGCCGGGCGGCGTGACATCAGACTACTGAATCCAATTACTGGACGCAATACGATTACTGTCTTTAATTTCCTAAATGGGCATAAGATCAAGATTTAAAACTGTGAATCCCTTACACATAAAATACAGATCTCTATTTATTGTCAGACAAAATGTGTTGCTTTTTTTTTTTTTTTTTTTTGGAGACTTGATACGTAACACACCCAAATTTTGTGTCAGAGACGTGCTCGGTCTGTGTAAAATTGCGATCATGTTTCTTCAAATATTCTTCGATTACCGGAGTGCGCACCCTGCTTTGTAAAGAAATGTAGAGATCTTTTCTCTCGTTTCTCTCTGTATTTTATGTGTAAGGGATTCACAGTTTTAAATCTTTATCTTATAGATAGTTCGACGATGACGTCACTCAGGTCATTGTTATTGTTTTTTGCCATCCGCGTTTATGAGTAATGCTCACTGAACTGTATTAACCTGACTATAAAAGTTCATGGTTACACACAGTTTTGTGTGTTGGTCCGTTATACTTCCGGATGGCAATGTTATGAGCTTCTTCGCCAAGCGCATACTATCTATTGCCCATTTAGGAATTTTTATTTTTTTTTTAAATAGAAAAGACCCAAACCGCCCCTTAAAAGTAGTCGAATAAATGGGGTTGGTAGCTGGAAATCGAAGCGTAATTATACTATAATTGAGTGCTCAAAAAGGCCATTTTAGTAGAAATTCCATATACTGGCGGAGTAAAGTGTTATTTATATTTTTAAAACTGAAGAGGTAGGATTAATATACTATTCTTTCATTTCTCTGTATTTATTAAACGAGTTATTTTTATCCTGCCCGCCCAATAACACAACGAGATTGCGTTAAAACGGACCAACACACAAAACTATGTGTAACCTTGAACGTATATAGTCTGGTTAATAAGTTTAATGAGAATTACTCACAGACATGGATGGTAAAAAATAATAACAAAGACCAGAGTGACGTCACCTTTGTTCTATCAAAAGGTATACGCAACTGTACATCATCATCATCATTGCCTTTTTCACCCTGGGTCAGGGTATAGGCCACAGACAAACAGTTTCCATCCTTCTCTATCCTGAGCCAACTTTTTTATCTCATTCCAGGTCTTACCACTTCTCTGTATATCAGCTTCTTTAATTCTTCTCCATGTTCCTCGTGGCCTTCCCCTTGATCTTCTGCCCTGAGGGTTCCAGTCCAATACTTTCTTTGTTATAGTTGAGTCATTCTTTCTAAGCGTGTGTCCAATCCACCTCCATCGTCTTCTTCCTATATCCTCTCCCACGGGTTTCTGCTGTGTTCTTTTCCATACTTCTTCATTTTTTATTCTATCCATCCATTTTATTCTGAGTAGCTTACGCATGCACCTGTTTACGAAAATCTGTACCCTCCTTATAGATGCCTGTGATGCGTTCCAAGTTTCACATCCATACAGTAGGACAGACTTCACGTTTGAGTTGAAAAGTCTTAGCTTTAGTTGAAGGGAGATATCTTTAGTTCTCCAAACTCTGTTCAAAGATGTGAATGCAGCCTGTGCCTTTCCTATTCGTGCTTTCACCTCTGCTTCCGTGCCTCCATCCTTGTCAATTATACTTCCGAGATAGCAGAAAGTGTCTATATCTTCGAGTTCCTGATCTTTTACTTTGATCTGCTCCCTTTGACGCGTACCTATCCTCAAGACCTTTGACTTTGCAGGGTGAATTCTTAGACCAATTGATTCCGAGAGGCTTTTTATAATTGTGGTTTTTGCTTGCATCTGGTCCTGGGTGTGGGACAAAAGAGCCAGATCATCTGCAAAATCCAGATCATCCAACTGTGTCCAGGGGGTCCACTGTATCCCATTTCTTCTCCCTTTGGAGGTTTCCTTCATTAGCCAATCAATGGCAAGGATGAACAGGAATGGAGAGAGCAAGCATCCCTGCTTGACACCAGTCTTAATTTCAAAGCTGTCAGTAAGCTGATCTTCATGTACAACCCTGCAACTTGATCCTTCATACATTTCCTTAATGAGGTTTACTATCTTTTCAGGGAGTCCATAATGTGCCAGAATTTTCCACAATGTTGCTCTGTCAATACTGTCAAAAGCCTTCTCGTAATCCAGAAAGTTGACAATAAGAGGAGAGTTCCATTCTATAGACTGTTCCACTATGACTCGCAGAGAGGCAATCTGGTCGGTGGTTGAACGGTTTTTCCGAAAACCTGCCTGTTCGTCCCGCAGTTTAGCATCTGTTGCATTCTTAATTCTCTCTAAAATAATACGGTTGAAAACCTTTCCTGGGATAGAAAGAAGAGTGATGCCTCGATAATTATTACAATTACTGAGGTCCCCTTTCTTTGGAAGCTTGATAAGATGTCCTTCCTTCCAATCCTTTGGGAATATCCCGTCATTCCAGATTCTCTCAAATAGTGGGTGCAGGGCCTCAGCATTTCTTTCCGCATCAACTTTTAGAGCCTCCGGTGGAATCTGGTCAGGTCCAGCAGCTTTCCCCCTTTTCATCTTGTTAATGGCACCCACAATCTCTGCTATCGATGGTGGATCACAGCTAATTGGTATCTCATTCCTTGCAGGCAAAATTTCTGGCTGGTTGTCTGGTGGTGGTCTGTTCAGAAGGCAGTTGAAATGTTCCCTCCATCGTTTAGATTGAGCCTCTTTTCCAAAAATAGTTTTCCCATCTTTGTTTTTGACTGGTACCTCTGGTTTCCCATATTTTCCAGCAAGTGTCTTGGTAGTTTGATAAAGGATCCTCATGTGTCCTCCAGTCGCTGCTGCTTCTGCTTTCTCTGCAAGTCTGTTCATGAATGCTTTCTTGTCTTTCTTCACAGATCTTTTGACTTCCTTAGCTATGGCTCGATACTGCTCTTGTGCATCCAGTCTTGAAGCCCTTGTTCGGCTTGCATTCACTTGTTCCTTCCTTGTTCTCCTCTTTTCAATAAGGTCCAAGGTGGTTGGATTTATCCATTCTTTATGTTCCGATTTCTTTACCCCCAATACCTCGTGGCAAGTTGTTATGTAGACTTCCTTGATCTTTGCCCAATGTGACTCTACATCTATGTCCTCCTCGAGCTCAGTAAGAGGTTGGAATCTATTACTCAATCGTAGTTTGAATTCCTCATTCTTTTCCCCATCAAGTGCATTCACCTCGAATTTTCTTCTTGCATGTGATCTGGCCCCGTGTTTTCTGAGTCGGAGCTTAAGCTTTGCCAATAGCAGGTGGTGGTCTGATCCAACATCTGCCCCTCTCCGTACTGTCACATCTTCCAATGAACGTCTGAATCTACGAGAGATGCAAAAATGATCAATCTGATTCTCTGTCACACCATCTGGTGAGACCCAAGTTGCTTTGTGGATCCTCTTATGGGGGAACACTGATCCTCCAATCACAAAACTGTTGAATGCACAGAAATTTGCAAATCTCTCACCATTATCATTCATTTCTCCCATGCCATGACGTCCCATGATACCTTCATAGCCTACGTTATCCTGTCCCACTTTTGCATTAGCATCTCCCATCAATATGTTGATGTCTTTCCTTGGCAACTTGTCAATGACTTGTTGTAGCAGACCATAAAATGTATCTTTGTCCTCATCTGTTGCATCATTTGTTGGGGCATAGATCTGTACAATGTTCATGCTGATCTTCTGACTCCGTGTTGTAAAGGACGCCATGATGATCCTTTCTCCGCATTGTTCCCATCCTCTCAGTGACTTCTGGGCAAACTTGCTTAGAATTATTCCTACTCCCTGTGTATGAATCCCGTCCCCTCTCCCTGAATATAAAATTTTCTCCCCAGACTTGAGGTGTTTCTGTCCAGATTGTATCCAGTGGGTTTCGCTTACTCCAAGTATATGCAGCCTGTATCTTCTCATCTCAGTCACAACTTGAGAGCTTTTTCCTGCTTCATACATGGTGCGAACGTTCCACGACGCAATTCGAAGCTGCTTGTTTGGCGAAGACGTCATCGGGTCAGCAGAGTCCTTTCGGCTTTGTCTGTTGTCCTTCATAAATTCTGTAATTCCAGAAACTCTTCGGTCGCCCAAGCTAAAAAAAGGATTTGTTTTGTCTGTCTGTGTTTCTGTAACGGTATGAGTTTAACGGAAAGGGGTGTTAACCCTTTGCCAACCCCCAACCTGGAGGACCAGGTGACTCAAAGATGGGGAATCACACACCATTAGTCGCCTTTTACGACACGCTGGCTTGACGTTGGGCTATTCTTGACCCTCTCAGTTGAGGGACCCCGGACACCACACGGGGGACGCAACTGTACAGACACCAAAAAATGTATACAAAACGGATACACGAAAAGAATAGTAAAAAATCGTGACAGAAAATACTCGAGTTGACGTTTGTTTTGCTCTCCAAAATGAATGATGATGATGATGATGATGATGATGATGATGATGATGATGATGATGATGATGATGGTGATGATGATGATGGTGGTGGTGGTGATGATGATGACGACGGCGACGACGAGGATGATGATGATGATGATGATGATGATGATGATGATGATGATGATGATGATGATGATGATGATGATGATGATGACAAAAAAAAATTAGAAGACCAAAAAAAAATATGAAAAGCGCCAATAGTAATAAACGTTGAAAACTTACCAGGGTTCGTAATGGTGGTGACGAAAGACATTCCAGTAATGAATTCAAAGTTAAATGGTCAGTGAGAGATGACCAAAACAAACACAACTCCTGTGGTCAATCAGATGACCCTCCTGACGCTACCTCTATCTTTCCAACAGCAAACCAATCTTCTACGTCCACCCGTTTAGCGTTAACCGTATTGATCCGTCAAACCTCCCACAGCACTTCGCGCTAGATCAACTCACACACACACACACACACACAAACAACCACACACGAAATGGAAACTAAGATCGATACCAAAATAAGTCAAAATCCTCACACAAATGGATAAAAATAGAATCCAGGCGATCAATCGATAACTGTGACCCCGACTCGGTTACCTCACTTTTGATAATCCTAAATTCTGGGTAATATTATTTCCGTCTGAGAAAAACAACAACAAGACATTATTTCTGTAGCGATGTTAAGTCAATACCAAGCTAAAAAAAAATTTTAAAAATAAAAATCTATGAACCGGAAAAATATTAAGTGATAAAATATGAATAGATTCAAACACAGCTCCAAAACTGAAAATGACTTGATGAATTGTGTGTTCCTTTTGATGCTTTTCTATTCAGTTATTTTTATTGAAGAATGTAAACAAGAGTGGGAATTAATTTTTTATTTTTACAAGATTTGATTCAAATATTGTTTTGATTTATTTCAACACTGTGACCAGAGTTCAAAGAACGGAATGTTGTATCGACTGCAGCAAAATGGCTGTCGAGTGTCGAGTGATTGCTTGGCTTTCTTTTCTTTTTCTTTTTTTTTTTAAACGGGTCGCAATGTTGTCCCTTTTGTAATTCACACAGATGACAAATGATTCGTGGAAGATTTCAAAGCCAGATATTTTTGGACCGAGTAAGCCAAATTACTGAAAGGGCTTTTGCCAATCCAATCCAATCCGATTCATTCCTGAAAACTAACGCAACAATGGAGAACAGAAGTCGTGATGTCACACATTCCCCTCTTCCGGAAATATAGATAGTTCGAAGATGACGTCACTCAGGTCTTTGTTATTGTTTTTTTGCCAGCCGCGTTTATGAGTAATGCTCACTGAACTGTATTAACCCGACTATAAACGTTCATGGATACACACAGTTTTGTGTGTTGGTCCGTTATACTTCCGGATGGCAATGTTGTGAACTCCTTAGCCAAGCGTATACTATCTATAGATAGAATGCGCTTGGCCAAGGAGTTCACAACATTGCCATCCGGAAGTATAACGGACCAACACACAAACTCTGTGTAACCATGAACTTTTATAGTCTGGTTAATACAGTTTAGTGAGAACAACTCACAAACGCGGATGGCAAAAACAATAACAAAGGCCTGAGTGACGTCATCTGCATACTATCTATATGTAACATTAAACGTTTATAGTCTGGTTAATACAGTTTAGTGAGAATTACTCATAAACGCGGATGGCAAAAAGCAATAACAAAGACTTGAGTGACGTCAACTGTGTTCTATCTATGGGCAGAATTTTATTATTACCAAACTGAAAGAGCGAGGACGGATGATCTTCATTGACGACCGGCATTTATTAGGCTAGACACTAAGAAGAGGCAAACCAGTCCCCTGGAAAATTGGATACAGACATTTTGGAACCGATCTTCTGGTTCTAAAGTGACTCATAAACATGGATGCCAAAGAACACATACAATGACCTGAGTGACGTCAACTTCGTTCTATCTATTGGTTGAGCTGTTGATAACACTGACAATGAAGCTTTCCCCAGTCATCTTCGTATTCTTTTATGACGAATAATTGAGTTAGAATCAGGCTATGAGTTTACAAAGGCAACGCAAAGCAAATGTTGCTGCTCGAAGAAATAATTAATAATGTGAAATTGAATGTAAGCTTCAATTAAATTACAAAAACATATCAAATGAACGTTTTGGGTTTCCCCTTTATCAACAAAACAGGATGAATGAAACGCCACTCGAAAGCATGTATCTTGGACTAAAATTGAAGTTAGTAATAATTTTTTTTAATATCTAGAAAAACATATCCATGTAATTGTAATGTTGGTTAAGAAAAAGCCAATGTGACAACAACATGTCTTTTTACTAATTAGTGATGCATGACGCTTGATTCGTTTTCTCCAGTTGGGTGTTGATCAAGGACATCTATTAACGCTGATGTTTGGGGCCTCTTTTCTCTATTTCTATCAAATCTATTACATGTGTACTATTAGAGTTTGAATTGTTGTCAGGTGAAAAAGTAGGCTGGTAGAATGCTGGTTGTGTGAGTGGGTGGGGGTGTGTTGGGTGTATGTGGGTGTGTATATAATATATTATATTATAATGTGTGTGTATGTGTGTGTGTGTGAGTGGGTGGGGGTGAGGGTAGGGAATGCTGGGTGTGTGTATATGTGTGAGAGAGAGAGAGAGAGAGAGAGAGAGAGAGAGAGAGAGAGAGAGAGAGGAGGGACTGGGGGGGGGGGGTCTGGATGGGTGTGTATGTATATAATGTGTGTGTGTGAGTGGGTGGGGGTGGGGGTAGGGAATGCTGGTGTGTGTAAGTGTGTGTGTGAGAGAGAGAGAGAGAGAGAGAGAGAGAGAGAGAGAGAGAGAGGAGGGACTGGGGGGGGGGGGGTCTGGATGGGTGTGTATGTATATAATGTGTGTGTGTGAGTGGGTGGGGGTGGGGGTAGGGAATGCTGGGTGTGTGTAAGTGTTTGTGTGTGTGTGTGTGTGTGTGTGTGTGTGAGAGAGAGAGAGAGAGAGAGAGAGGAGGGACTAGGGTGGGTGGGGGGGGGGGGGGTTCTGGATGGGTGTGTATGTATATAATGTGTTTAAAGAGGAGCTTGGGTGGGGGTTCTGTGTGTGTGTGTGTGTGTGTGCGTGTGTGTGTGTGTGTGTGTATAATAAAATGTGTGGGGGTGAAATAAAGAGTGGAGCCTGGGGGGCGTTAGTCACTTGATGTAAGAAGACGTAACAACAGGGTAACTTTTATAGTGATTATTTCAAATCTTCTAACTTTTTACGGTGTGTACAACGACAAAAGACCTTTTTATATCGTTGCAAGAGAATATGCTAGTTCCAATACATGCCGATATTTAGAATAAAGTGGAGGAGCCCTCCTCCTTCTCCTCCTTCCTCCTCCTCCTCCTCCTCCTTCTCCTCCTCCTCCTCCTCCTCCTCTCCTCCTCCTCCTCCTCCTCCTCCTCCTCCTCCTCCTCCTCCTCCTCTCTCCTCCTCCTCCTCCTTCTCCTTCCTCTCCTCCTCCTCCTCCTCCTCCTCCTCCTCCTCTCTCCTCCTCCTCCTCCTCCTCCTCCTCCTCCTCCTCCTCCTCCTCCTCCTCCTCTCTTCCTCCTCCTCCTCCTCCTCCTCCTCTCCTCTCCTCTCCGTCCTTCCTCCTCCTCTCTCCTCCTCCTCCTCCTCCTCTCCTCCTCCTCCTCCTCCTCCTCCTCTCCTCCTCCTCCTCCTCCTCCTCTCCTCCCTCCTCCTCTCCTCCTCCCTCCCTCCTCCTCCTCCCCTCCTCCCCTCCTCCTCTCCGTCTCCTCTCTCCTCCTCTCCTCCTCTCCTCCTCCTCCTCCTCTCCTCCTCCTCCTCCTCTCTTCCTTTATGACTCACAAACAACGTGTACTTATTTTCAGGCCTGACAACCTGAATTGCTATGGGCTCATGGGTGTCTTAAACCAACGCAATATGTCGTCCATTACAACAATGTGAAATCAATTGTCCAATTATCAAACCTGCTAATATTACGCGTCGCCCACTAAATGAAAAAAAAAAATGTTTTTAAAAAAAAAAAAGGGGTGGGGCGGGGGGGAACGCACAAAAGAAAGATTTGGACAAAAGAAAATAACAGCAACAAAAAATTATTTAAAAACAAAAAACAAAAAGAAACCAAAAACAAATCAAAATAAAACGAAAATATTATACAAAAACAAAAACGAAATAAAACAAACAATTTTTTTTTAAGTTACAAACAAACAAACAAAAACAAAAACAAGAACCCACCCAAAAACATCTCCCTATCCCTCTCCAAGAAAAAGAAGAAAGAAACGCTCACCCAAACAAATATTTTACTTTATAGTGATCTATAAATATCCCCCCTCCTTTCTCCAACCACCACCCCCAACGTATCAAAATTTAAGAGTTAAAAGTCCCATGTTGTAGAGTTTTTGCAAAGACTGAGAGTCGTTTTAATCAATACTTGAAGGACGAGTTTTCTGGTCAAAACTTGTTCAAATGCGTTTGTTTGTTGGTTTTGGTTTTTCTTTCAGAATGGGCATGATCTATAGATAGAATGCGCTTGGCCAAGGAGTTCACAACATTGCCATCCGGAAGTATAACGGACCAACACACAAACTCTGTGTAACCATGAACTTTTATAGTCTGGTTAATACAGTTTAGTGAGAACAACTCACAAACGCGGATGGCAAAAACAATAACAAAGGCCTGAGTGACGTCATCTGCATACTATCTATAGATAGAATGCGCTTGGCCAAGGAGTTCACAACATTGCCATCCGGAAGTATAACGGACCAACACACAAACTCTGTGTAACCATGAACTTTTATAGTCTGGTTAATACAGTTTAGTGAGAACAACTCACAAACGCGGATGGCAAAAACAATAACAAAGGCCTGAGTGACGTCATCTGCATACTATCTATAGATAGAATGCGCTTGTCCAAGGAGTTCACAACATTGCCATCCGGAAGTATAACGGACCAACACACAAACTCTGTGTAACCATGAACTTTTATAGTCTGGTTAATACAGTTTAGTGAGAACAACTCACAAACGCGGATGGCAAAAACAATAACAAAGGCCTGAGTGACGTCATCTGCATACTATCTATAGATAGAATGCGCTTGGCCAAGGAGTTCACAGCATTGCCATCCGGAAGTATAACGGACCAACACACAAACTCTGTGTAACCATGAACTTTTATAGTCTGGTTAATACAGTTTAGTGAGAACAACTCACAAACGCGGATGGCAAAAACAATAACAAAGGCCTGAGTGACGTCATCTGCATACTATCTATAGATAGAATGCGCTTGTCCAAGGAGTTCACAACATTGCCATCCGGAAGTATAACGGACCAACACACAAACTCTGTGTAACCATGAACTTTTATAGTCTGGTTAATACAGTTTAGTGAGAACAACTCACAAACGCGGATGGCAAAAACAATAACAAAGGCCTGAGTGACGTCATCTGCATACTATCTATAGATAGAATGCGCTTGGCCAAGGAGTTCACAGCATTGCCATCCGGAAGTATAACGGACCAACACACAAACTCTGTGTAACCATGAACTTTTATAGTCTGGTTAATACAGTTTAGTGAGAACAACTCACAAACGCGGATGGCAAAAACAATAACAAAGGCCTGAGTGACGTCATCTGCATACTATCTATAGATAGAATGCGCTTGTCCAAGGAGTTCACAACATTGCCATCCGGAAGTATAACGGACCAACACACAAACTCTGTGTAACCATGAACTTTTATAGTCTGGTTAATACAGTTTAGTGAGAACAACTCACAAACGCGGATGGCAAAAACAATAACAAAGGCCTGAGTGACGTCATCTGCATACTATCTATAGATAGAATGCGCTTGGCCAAGGAGTTCACAACATTGCCATCCGGAAGTATAACGGACCAACACACAAACTCTGTGTAACCATGAACTTTTATAGTCTGGTTAATACAGTTTAGTGAGAACAACTCACAAACGCGGATGGCAAAAACAATAACAAAGGCCTGAGTGACGTCATCTGCATACTATCTATAGATAGAATGCGCTTGGCCAAGGAGTTCACAGCATTGCCATCCGGAAGTATAACGGACCAACACACAAACTCTGTGTAACCATGAACTTTTATAGTCTGGTTAATACAGTTTAGTGAGAACAACTCACAAACGCGGATGGCAAAAACAATAACAAAGGCCTGAGTGACGTCATCTGCATACTATCTATAGATAGAATGCGCTTGGCCAAGGAGTTCACAACATTGCCATCCGGAAGTATAACGGACCAACACACAAACTCTGTGTAACCATGAACTTTTATAGTCTGGTTAATACAGTTTAGTGAGAACAACTCACAAACGCGGATGGCAAAAACAATAACAAAGGCCTGAGTGACGTCATCTGCATACTATCTATAGATAGAATGCGCTTGGCCAAGGAGTTCACAGCATTGCCATCCGGAAGTATAACGGACCAACACACAAACTCTGTGTAACCATGAACTTTTATAGTCTGGTTAATACAGTTTAGTGAGAACAACTCACAAACGCGGATGGCAAAAACAATAACAAAGGCCTGAGTGACGTCATCTGCATACTATCTATAGATAGAATGCGCTTGTCCAAGGAGTTCACAACATTGCCATCCGGAAGTATAACGGACCAACACACAAACTCTGTGTAACCATGAACTTTTATAGTCTGGTTAATACAGTTTAGTGAGAACAACTCACAAACGCGGATGGCAAAAACAATAACAAAGGCCTGAGTGACGTCATCTGCATACTATCTATAGATAGAATGCGCTTGGTCAAGGAGTTCACAACATTGCCATCCGGAAGTATAACGGACCAACACACAAACTCTGTGTAACCATGAACGTTTATAGTCTGGTTAATACAGTTTAGTGAGAACAACTCACAAACGCGGATGGCAAAAACAATAACAAAGGCCTGAGTGACGTCATCTGCATACTATCTATAGATAGTTCGAAGATGACGTCACTCAGGTCTTTGTTATTGTTTTTTTGCCATCCGCGTTTATGAGTAATGCTCATTGAACTGTATTAACCTGACTATAAACGTTTAAGGTTACACAGAGTTTTGTGTGTTGGTCCGTTATACTTCCGGATGGCAATGTTATGAGCTTCTTAGCCAAGCGCATACTATCTATATTAACTGTCCATGTGCTCGAGGTCATTGGTCACATTGCAAAATGTGCTCAAAGTGACCTACATAGTGAAAAGTGTTCACAGATTTTGAAATATCCCACATCACGATTGGTCATTTAATTCAGCTTGACACATGTGTATGTTTACAACTTTCATAAACGAAGCGGCGTGTTTATATTTATTGAGAAATATCCAATCGTTGGACAGCAACAAATCACGTGATTGATGACTAGGTTGGACGAAAACATGAATATTGATAGTATGCGCTTGGCTAAGAAGCTCACAACATTGCCATCCGGACGTATAACGGACCAACACACAAAACTATGTGTAACCATGAAATTTTATAGTCTGGTTAATAAAGTTTAGTGAGAATCACTCACCAACTCGGATGGCAAGATACAATAACAAAGGCGTGAGTGACGTCAACTTCATTCTATCTAGAGATCGCTTCCATTAAGCAAAATTCGCCTAGTCATAGTTATTACGCAAGATACAACCAAAGGTCGAAAAAAATGCCGAAAAAGCGTGCCATATTTTCGCGTTTTTTTTCTCTTTGCGGGTCATCCAAATAAATGACACCTTTGAAACTGCATAACTTGTTTATTTATGAATGGATTTTCAAAATTCAAAAACATTTTTACTCAGTAGATATAGGGCTTTGATTTTAGACCAAAATTTTCCTCGAAAAAAAAAAAAAAAAACATTCTTCATAGTCATTGCTACATAGTTGTAGGCACATGTGACGCCCTATCGAGGCATTACGAGAACTCCCCTTTCACACAAAAGGAAAACCCGATTCAAGGTAACATGAGAATTCTATAATCTTTTCACATCTTTTTAACTCATTCTCGGCGAGCCTGAATTTCGTAATCTAAGTATTGATGCGATGTGTTTATGTAAAATACTCAAAACATCCACCTGCCTGATTACACGTAGGCCTACCAACACACAAAACGGTGCGTAACTTTGACGTTTTTAGTCTGACTGGCAAAAATTTAGTGAGAACTGTTTAATTATCCAAATGGCTGTCTAAAAATAACAATATAGAGCTGAGAGACGTCAACTTCGTTCCCTCTATAAATAATTTTAATTTCCCCTAGTAAACTGCTGAATTAGCTAGAGATAGAACGAAGATGACGTCACTCAGGTCTTCGTTTTGTTATGCTTTGTGTTTTGGGGGGTTTTTTGTTGTTTTCGGAGGGTTTTTTTTTTTTTTTTTTTGGGGGGGGGGGGGGTTGTTGTTTGTTGTTTTCGGAGGGTTTTTTTTTTTTTTTTTTTTTTTTTTGGGGGGGGGGGGGGGTTGTTGTTGTTTGTTGTTTTTTGGGGGTTTTTTTGCCATCTATTGTCCGTTTCACGCTATAGAAATCGGGACTCCGGATACATGGGCCTAATAGGACTACTTTTTTAGCATTCATATAGCGTAATATTCACTAAACGTACAAAACATACTAAAAACGCTTTCCATAGCTAACAGTAGCACTTAAGACGAAGGGCGAGACATGACGCCTGTTAAGCGATATTGCATTTTTTTTTTTCTGACAGAGACAACGCCGTTAACAGCCAGATACTCATTTTACACCTGAGTACGATAAACTCATTTTCAAAGATTCAACTATTCGCCGCTCTTACGGGGCTTGAAACTTGGATCTTCTGGTTTAAAGGCGTGTGCCATACCTCTGGACCACATAGCCGCAAGTTGGTTAGAAAAAATAGAGGGGGGGGAGGATTCATAAAAGGAATAATGAAATATTAGAAAAAAGAGAAATAGAAAATACAAAAAATAAAAAGGAATTTAATGATTTGTTTTCTATTCTATCTGCTCAAGGTGTCGAAGTACCTAAATATAAACATATGAAAACAAACAAAAGGTGAAATGAGTACCTGGCCGTTAACAGCGTTGACTTTGTCCGAAAAATTGTAATATCGCCTAACAGGCGTCATGTCTCGTCCTACATGTTAAATGTTGCTGTTGACCAGGGACCCCTTGTAAAGCGCTTTGAGCACGTTAAGTGGATATTGCGCTATATAAAAGCTCAATTAAACAATAAACCAACAATAAACCAGCAATAAACCAGCAATAAACCAGCAATAAACCTAACGGATAAAGAGCAATAAACCTAAGATTTCTTCGTATTACAAATAACACAGTTACTTTGTATCATATTTCTGTTATTTTTTGTAGTCTTTTGTGTGATATTATTTGTTTCTGTTTTCTTTTTGCATTTTAAACAATAAATATTTTCCATTTTTAAATGACTGAATTTATAAGTGGGGGGGGTAGGTGGTGAGAGAAGATGTAATCTCAGGTTAGCATAAAATCCAACCACGCATGGATAGGGTTAAGGCAAGCCGCAGATTCATTCGAAATAATAAGCCCTGCAGTCAATGACGTCTATAGGGTACTACTGTATAACTAGACGGTGTGTGTCTCCAGTATTTGAATGACCATCCATTGTTAACGTTTAATTACAGCTATTTTCACTACACACCACTTATCGCCTGGACTCTGAATAAAAAACACACATAGGTATTAAAACTGTTGGAGGCTGTGTGTGTGGTCTTGTGGTATGACACACTCGCTTTCGGATCAGAAGCTCTTGGGTTTGGCCGTATCCATCGTTATGTTATAGCCTGATACTGAAATCCAAAAGGACTGGCAGTTTGACGTCATTATTTGGTTTTTGCACCGCCTAGTGAGTTGTCGTCAATAGAGCTCATGGAAACAAGTTATTTCATTGGTTGAACTATTGAATACGACTCACGATTTGTTTTCTTTTGTGGCAAAAGACTGGCATTTTGACGTCATTTTTTGGTCAGTATCAGGCCATAACTTTACGAAGACCACGGTTTGAGCCTCGATCAGCGCATAGTTAAGTCCTTGGAAAAGACTCTTTGCTCACCGTACTCAGATGTAAAATGAATACCTGGTCGTTAACAGCGTGTCTTTGTGGGAATAATTTGTAATATTGCCTAACAGGCCTAACATGTTACGTGTTGCTATTGGTCATGGACCCTATGGAAAGCGCTTTGAGCACATTTAGTGGATATTGCGCAATATAAAAGCTCAAGTTTAAAGGCTCAAGTTTAAAACTTTTGGCCAGAAAACCCGTCCTTCGAATAACGATCGAATTTTTAAAAAGCTAGAGCATTTATATAGATAGAATGCGCTTGACCAAGGAGTTCACAACATTGCCATCCGGAAGTATAACGGACCAACACACAAACTCTGTGTAACCATGAACTTTTATAGTCTGGTTAATACAGTTTAGTGAGAACAACTCACAAACGCGGATGGCAAAAACAATAACAAAGGCCTGAGTGACGTCATCTGCATACTATCTTTAGCGCAATATCCACATCACCTGCTCAAAGCGCTTTCCAAGGGGTCCCAAGTCAACAGCACCACTTAACGACTTGACTGTCGTAATCCAGAAAGAAGTGTAGTTAAAAATTGGCCAGAAAACTCATCCTTTTAATAAATCTGAATCTGAATGTGACTCGAGGTCGACTCAATTCCCTAATTATGAAATGGGAGCGATCTATAGATAATATGCGCTTGGCTAAGAAGCTCATAACATTGCCATCCGGAAGTATAACGGACCAACACACAAAACTCTGTGTATCCATGAACGTTTATAGTCTGGTTAATACAGTTCAGTGAGCATTATTCATAAAAGCGGATGGCAAAAAACAATAACAAGGAGCTGAGTGACGTCATCTTCGAACTATCTATATTATTACATTTCCATGTGTTCGAGGTCATTGGTCACAATGGAATATGCGCTCAAAGTGACCCATATAGTGAAACGTGTTCACAGTTTTTGAAATATCTAACATCACGATTGGTCATTTGATTCAGCTTGACACATGTGTATGTTTATAACGTGTGTAAACAAAGCAGTGTGTTTATATTTGTTAAGAAATATCCAATCGTTGGACAGCAACAAATCATGTGATTGATGACCTGGTTGGTCGAAAACATGAATATAGATCGCTCCCACTCAGGAGCAGGCACTGTTGTAAGATAAAGATCTGAACAAGTGTGTATGAAACGTGCCAGACAAAGCAAGAAAGAAAAATACAAGAAAAAAACATCTTAAAAAGATATCAGTGTAATGGTAGCACGTCTGACCGGTAATCAGAAGGTCTGAGGTTCGATCCCCAGTCGAAATAGACTGATTTTTGTGGGATGTTTGTTTTTTTCTTTATTCATCCCATAGCGGAAATTTGTCTCTAGGGAAGACTGGAAT
>NC_088368.1:3440170-3500170 GCF_034508935.2 Berghia stephanieae | reverse complement strand
AGAGAGAGAGAGAGAGAGAGAGAGAGAGAGAGAGAAAAGGGAGTGTTAGTTCACACTTTCATACAACAGAACGCCATGTAACTGTAACACGATACAGTTGAGTGAATGCAATCTTGCGTAGAATCACAATCAGACATTCCATCAGACACACAGTACAATGCTACGGTCCATGGTTCAAACCCCACTATTATACAGAATGACAACCAGAAATGTGGAAGTTGCAAATGATGAAAGAACCCTCAAACAGACTGCTACCCAGGTATTTGAGATCTAAGAAACCTGGTTAAAAGTTAACAATCAACACACAGACATACTGGCACCCAGGGATTTGCGAGCTACGAAACATGATTTAAAATTCAACAAACACACAACCAGACTAACAATCAGGTATTCGTAACCCTATTACATATATATATATAGAATACAAATTGTCACTCACATTTTTTGTGGCGATTCGTTTGGAGTAAGAATTTTTCTTCGGACATTATTAAGGATTACACCGACTGAGGACGTGTAAAGAGACACAGAAACGAATCGTCTCGGCCACAAAAAATGTGAGTGACAATTTGTATTCTATATTAGCTCTAACCACCATTATCGAGCACTTTCGTACCTACGAGTAACCACCAACACTCATATATATATAGAAACATTAATGTAGACTGTCTCAAACATTGTGGTAAATATTTTAAATAATAATAATTCGCTCCATTACTGCATGTCGAGCACTTTTCGTACCATATTTGTATCAAACACAATTCAATATATATATATATATTATATATATATATATATATATATATATATATATATATATATATATATATATATATATATATATATATATATATATATATATCCTTCATGGAATGCCTAGGCGGCGGTATCTAATGATGATGTGGCAGAAGGGCGATTTTTCAAACAATATGTAATTCTATCTTTTATGTGCATAGTTAAATATCTGGAAAGGTGTGTATGAAACGATGCCTGTCAAAACTGGGGGAAAAAAACACAAGGAAAAATAACACCCTGAAAATATCAACCCACCCCGGTGGTTGCCTTCGTTATAAGAGTTCACGAAGGCCACGCCTCGGTGCCCCATAAAGAAAGAACGAAGATGACGTCACTCAAGCCTTTGTTATTGTATTTTGCCATCCAAGATTGTGATTGATTCTCACTTAACTGCATTATCCAGACGATAAAAGTTCATGGTTACACACAGTTTTGTGTGTTGGTCCGTTATACTTCCGGATGGCAATGTTGTGAGCTTCTTAGCCAAGCGCATACTATCTATAAGCGTTACAATATACATTTTTTATATATAGATAGAATGCGCTTGGCCAAGGAGTTCACAACATTGCCATCCGGAAGTATAACGGACCAACACACAAACTCTGTGTAACCATGAACTTTTATAGTCTGGTTAATACAGTTTAGTGAGAACAACTCACAAACGCGGATGGCAAAAGCAATAACAAAGGCTTGAGTGACGGCATCTGCATACTATCTATAGATGTATAGATATAGATAGTATGCGCTTGGCTAAGAAGCTCATAACATTGCCATCCGGAAGTATAACGGACCAATACACAAGACTGTGTGTATCCATGAACGTTTATAGTCAGGTTAATACAGTTCAGTGAGAATTACTCATAAACGCGGATGGCAAAAAACAATAACAAAGACCTGAGTGACGCATCTTCGAACTATCTATACCTAGTTCTACTCCACAAATAAACCATGGCCGACGTGTGCTTAATTGCAGGTCTGATAACCCAAATTGTTCTGGGATGATTTTTGTATGGGAGTATATAGATAGAATGCGCTTGGCCAAGGAGTTCACAACCTTGCCATCCGGAAGTATAACGGACCAACACACAAACTCTGTGTAACCATGAACTTTTATAGTCTGGTTAATACAGTTTAGTGAGAACAACTCACAAACGCGGATGGCAAAAACATTAACAAGGGCCTGAGTGACGTCATCTTCGAACTATCTATACTCTCAAACCAACGCGAAACATTGTCCATTTCAACAATGTTAAATCAAGGCCATATCTGCGTTCGGTTATCAGACCGTCAAATAATATGGCCACATCGACCATGTCCAATGCGCTTCACAAATCTCTATTTACTCGATTTACTTATCTTAAAATTTAAAAATGAAAATTAAATTTGAGCTTTATATAGCGCAATATCCACTAAATGTGCTCAAAGAGCTTTACAAGGGGTCCCTGGTCAACAGCAACATTTAACATGTAGTTGTAGTACGTGACATGACGGACGCCTGTTAGGCGATGTTACAATTTTTCGGACAAAGATAACGCTGTTAACGGCCAGGTACTCATTTTACACCTGATTACGGTGAGAGAATGTGAGTAAAGAGCCTTTTCCAAGGACTCAACTATGCGCCGAGCGCGAGGCTCGAACCCAGGACCTTCCTATCCGAAAGCGAGTGTCATACCACTAGACCACATAGCCGCACATCTTACTTACTTAGGCCCTTCACTCCGACTGGGACATAGGCCATCGACGAATCTTCTCCATCTTGCCCAGCTCTGTGCCATCTTCTCAGCTCCTCTCCATGTTAAGCCTTCAGTCTTTAGGTCCTCCATCAATGACCCCTTCTCCAGCTACATCTAGGCCGCCTTCTTTTCCTCGTTCCCTGTAGTGCGGGGCGGTCCTAGTCAAGCTTAAGGACCACGGTCCTACGGTTCCTGGGAGATGAGAACCGCAAGGACAAGGACATGTCTAAAAGCACATTTTCGACATTGAACATTCTTGAGGGACGTTGGAAGTTGGAACCGTTTTGACCTTTGGGACCGTTGGGATCGTTCATTCTTGAGGGACCGTTGGGACTTGGGTCCCTGTGGATTCCATGTAAGAGCCTGCCTGGTAATGTTTGTTGCAGGCCATATCAGGATGTGACCAAGTTATTTTCATCTCCTCCTCTTAATTTCTACCTCTATTTCTTCTCAGCCTGTCATTTCCCATAGATATGAATTTCTAATTATTTATTCACCCATATGGCCATAAATTTCAAATTCAATCATATTCCTGTTTCACTCATAACAATACTCTTCAACAGTCGTAACGTCACTTCCTTCCTAATGACGCATGGTAACTTAATAACTGGCTCTAAATTTTCATAACAATGGCGGACGCCCGTATGAAATATTTCTCCGACGAGCATAAAAGCGTATCCAGAGGGGAAAAAAAAACACATAAATTTGATCATGTTTTGACTTTTACACATTCTGATCACAAGGCATATTGAAAAGTTCTAGCCAGCATGAAGAATAAAAAGTAATGATTTTCTTTGTTTAGAACCAAGATGGCCGCCGTTGTCGGGCGGCGTGAAATCAGACTACTGAATACAATTTGCGTGTAATGATTTATTCTTCTCCCTCGGGTACTCACAGGAACTTCCGCTCTCCAGTCCAGGCCGATAGCTTACACAGATTCGAATCTGTTTCGGGAATGAGATTAGCGGAAGAGTAGCGTCCCTTGATTGGACGTCACCCATAGTCTGTGACGTCACCGGCGTAAAAGTTATTAGAGAGAGAGCGTCATGTTGGTTGTTGCGCATGCGTCTCTCGTCCTCGCTTCCGGTGAAAGCGGCTTGAGACACTTCAAAACCAAATTGACGTTCTCTCTGTAAGGTGACGTCCAATCAAGGGACGCTACTCCTCCGCTAATCTCATTCCCTATCCCTCGTTCTGCATTAAAAGTAAAGAATGTAATTTTCCCCCAAATACGGTTAACTCAAGAAACAACTTACATTACTGCTGGATAGTATCAATAAATAAATGAATGAATAGATAAAAGGATAGATAAATAAATTGATAAATAAACAATTAAATATATAAATAAGAAATTAGATAAATAAATAAATAAACAAAATTTAACAATAAATGAATAAATAAAGTTTATTCATCCATGACGATATTAATTTCACAAACGTGATTTACAAGAACGAATAATAAGCGTAATGTATTTGATTTACATACTTTTATAAGGCAATAATAATCTATCTAGTAAATAAATTTTAAAATGAAAATAAACAAGGGTAAATAAAATAACTAGATATGTATCCATAAAATTGTTATTATAATATATTTAAAAACATATCATATTGTATATTGTATTATATTTTGTATAAGGCATAAATCGACATGAACACATCTGCAGGTTTGACATCCGAACACACTTATGGGCCTAGTTTAACATTGTTGTAATGGACAATATTTTGCGTCATTTTAAAAAATGTTTTTTTTTTAGATTTCCATTACAACAATGAGCCCATAAGGAAGTGGGTTATCGGACCTGCAAATAAGTACACGTTGGCATATATATAACAAGAAGATGTATTAAACCTTTGAGCAATATCGAGACGATTTTAAAGACACATTTCCAACCATCAGGAAAGTACCTACCCAGATGGCCTTTATAGATAGGTGTCCTTGTACCTACCATCATAAAGCAACAAACATTGATTGGCACTGAACGTTTACTCGCTCACTCACTCACTCTATCCCATGACCGGTTGGTCGTCGGGGGGACTCTCGGGATGCAGACTTCACGATTCGACGCGACTCATCACGGTCTTGGGCCTTCCTCATTAGATTGTTCCACGTCAATCCTGTCCAATCTTTAATGTTATCCTGCCACACTTTCCTCTGTCTTCCTCTTCTTCGGCAGCCTTCTACTGTGCTCTGCAACATTGTCTTGCATAAGCTTTCGTGTCTTACGAGGTGACCAAACCAAGACAATTTCCTTCTCTTTACTATTGCAAGTAGTGGTTCTTGCCTTCCTGCCAGTTCTTTTACTTCGTCCAGAACACATTTTAAGAACGTTTAACCAGACAAAAACGGGGAATTATTCAGACTACATCGGTCTTATGGCTCTGGAAGTCTGAAATTTCTACTTTTTTCTTCCTTTCATCGTGAAGATCGATTTTTTTTAAACGTGAGCGTTTGTATAGCGCAATATCCAATAAATGAGTTCAAAGCGTTTAACAAGGGGTCCCTAGACAACAGCAACATTTAACATGTAGGATGAGACGAGACCCCTGTTAGGCGATATTACAATTTTTTCCCCGACAGATACAACGGTATGAACAGCAGGGTACTCATTTTACACATGAGTACAGTGATATACTGTGAGTAAAGAGCCTTTTCCAAGGACCCAACCATGCACCGCTCGGACTGGACTCGAACCAGGTATCTCCATCATAGCACATGATCACAACATAGCCTCGATGTTATCAAAAACAGAAGAAAAAAAAAGTATATTTAAAATTGTTTCATTTTGCAACATTACGCTCTTCAGGGGTTGTATTTGAGAACAAAAATCATTCATAACCTTCTCTATGCGGCTATTGAGCTTTCTGAGCTTCTATATAGATCAATATCCACTAAACTTGCTCAAAGCGCTTTACAATGGGTCCCTGGCCAACAGCAACACTTAACATGTAGGACGGGACATGACGCATGTTAGGCGATATTACAATTTTTTTCGACACAGACAACGCTGTTAATGGTCAGGTATTCATTTTACACCTGAGTGAGAGAATGTGAGTAAAGAGCCTTCTCCAAGGACTCAACTATGCGTCGCGCGAGGCTCGAACCCAGGACCTTCCGATCCGAATGCCGAGTGTCATACCACTAGGCCACATAGCAGGCTCCACTGTCACGTCGTGAACATTGGTAAGAAATTTGACGTCGCGAATATTAATAATAAATATTACGTTCTGACGTCTATAGAAAGTATGCGCTTGGCTAAGAAGCTCATAACATTGCCATCCGGAAGTATAACGGACTAACACACAAAACTATGTGTAACCATGAACTTTTATAGTCTGGTTGATACAGTTTAGTGAGAATCACTCACAAACGCGGATGGCAAAAAACAATAACAAAGACCTGAGTGACATCAACTTCGAACTATCTATCCAATCGTTGTACAGCAACAAATCACGTGATTGATGACTTTGTTGGACGAAAACATGAATATAGATCGCTCCCATTAATAGGGCTCCCAAAATAGCTGATAAAAACAGCTCACGATGATAAAACGTTGTAGAATAAAATTGTATCCATTGCGTTGAAATGTAAAAAGTCACAATTTACAACAACAAAAAATAATCTAATTTTTTAAAATTATTATAACTTGTATCAGGAGATTCTACAGACAGTCAAACACAGGTTGATATAGATAGTTCGAAGATGACGTCATTCAGGTCTTTGTTATTGTTTTTTGCCATCCGCGTTTATAAGTAATGCTCACTGAACTGTATTAACCTGACTATAAACAATCATGGTTACACAGAGTTTTGTGTGTTGGTCTGCTATACTTCCGGATGGCAATGTTATGAGCTTCTTCGCCAAGCGCATACTATCTATAGAATTCCAGTGATAAAACGAGGATAACACATCATAATCACAGTAATATCCAGACCACATGACACACATGATAAGGCGTGTTACAAATCGGCGTTTTACTAGTAATACTACTACTACTACAACTACTACTACTACTACTACTACTACTACTACTACTACTACTACTACTACTACTACTACTACTACTACTACTGCTGCTGCTGCTGCTGCTACTACTACTACTACTACTACTACTACTACTACTACTACTACTACTACTACTACTACTACTACTTCGACTACTACTACTACTACCACCTACTACACAAGGGACACAACTCATTATTATCAGTCAAAATCAAGTCTTACACAATAGTTTCCCCTCTTTTCTGCAATTCTGTTGAGAGGGGGGGGGTGTGTATTTAAAAGCTTAACTTAATGTTTTTAAACCGCAAACCAGATGATTTTTTTTTCTCACTAGATTCTTTAAAATATCAAAAATGTTAAATGTTACACAAAGCAGAGATGCCAACTTTGAATTTGGCTCACAGGAGTTTCAGCCACCACTCGTAGGAATTTCAATGCCGAAAGAGGAATTTCCGCGCACGAAAAAAAAAAAAGGAATTGGAACGATATTTGGCATTGTGCTTACATATTGTATAGTTCTAAATAGATAACTGATTAGAATTACAGTGTATATTATGATACATAAACACATTGCAAATTACAATCCCAAAGTTTCCTTATTCAAATGAAGTAAAGCGCCAAAACCTAACGGTAGAGATTGTAGTACTGATGATAGTGAGGATGATGTGGTGTTGGTGGTTGTAGTAATAGTGGTAGTGATGAAGAAGATGTGATAGTGGTTGATGTTGTAGTTGTAGTGGTAGTGATGATGATATGGTGGTGGTGGTGGTTGAGGTAGTAGTGGTAGTGATGATGATATGGTGGTGGTGCTGGTTGAAGTAGTGTTGTAGTGATGATGTGGTGGTGGTATAGTGGTTGTAGTAGTTGTGGTCGTGATGATAATGATGTGGTGGTGGTTGTAGTAGTGGTGGTAGTGATGTTGATGTGGTGGTGGTGGTTGTAGTACAAATGGTAGTGATGATGATGTGGTAGTGGTGGTTGTAGTAGTAATGGTAATGATGATGTGGTGGTGGTTGTAGTAGTAGTCGTGGTAGTGATGATAATGTGGTGGTGGTGGTTGTAGTAGTACTGGTCGTGATGATGATGTGGTGCTGGTGGTTGTAGTGTAGTGGTAGTGATGATGATATTGTAGTGGTTGTTGTTGTAGTATATTAGTAGTATTAGCAGTAGTAGTAGTAGTAGTAGTGATGATGATGATGATGATGTGGTGGTTGTAGTAGCAGTGGTAGTGATGATGATGATGTGGTGGTGGTTGTATTAGTAGTAGTGGTGGTAGTGATAAAGATGAGGTGATGGTGGTAGTTGTAGTAGTATTGGTAGTGATGATGATGTGGTGGTTATGGTGGTTGGAGTAGTGGTGATAGTGATGATGATGTGGTGGTGGTTGTAGTAGTATTAGTGGTAGTGATGATGATGTGGTGGTGGTTGTAGTAGTATTAGTGGTAGTGATGATGATGTTGTGGTGGTGGTTGTAGTAGTATTAGTGGTAGTGATGATGTGGTGGTGGTGGTGGTTGTAGTAGTAGTGGTAGTGATGTGGTGGTGGTTGTAGTAGTAGTGGTAGTGATGATGTGGTTGTGGTGGTTGTAGTAGTAGTGGTAGTGATGATGTGGTGGTGGTTGTTGTTGTAGTAGTAGTGGTAGTGATGATGTGGTTGTGGTGGTTGTAGTAGTAGTGGTAGTGATGATGTGGTAATGGTGGTTGTTGTAGTAGTAGTGGTAGTGATGATGTTGTGGTGGTGGTGGTGGTTGTAGAAGTAGCGGTAATGATGATGTGGTTGTGGTGGTTGTAGTAGTAGTGATGATGTGGTGGTGGTGGTTGTAGTAGTAGTGGTAATGGTGATGTCGTGGTGGTGGTGGTTGTAGTAGTAGTGGTAATGATGATGTGGTTGTGGTGGTTGTAGTAGTAGTGGTAGTGATGATGTGGTGGTGGTGGTTGCAGTAGAAGTGGTAATGATGATGTGGTGGTGGTGGTGGTTGTAGTAGTAGCGGTAATGATGATGTGGTTGTGGTGGTTGTCGTAGTAGTGGTAGTGATGATGTGGTGGTGGTGGTTGTAGTAGTAGTGGTAATGGTGATGTGGTGGTGGTGGTGGTGTTTGTAGTAGTAGTGGTAATGATGATGTGGTGGTGGTGGTTGTAGTAGTAGTGGTAGTGATGATGTGGTGGTGGTGGTTGCAGTAGAAGTGGTAATGATGATGTGGTGGTGGTTGTTGTAGTAGTAGTGGTAGTGATGATATGGTGGTGGTGGTGGTGGTTGTAGTATTAGCGGTAATGATGATGTGGTTGTGGTGGTTGTAGTAGTAGTGGTAGTGATGATGTGAAGCTGGTGGTAGTAGTAGTAGTGGTAGTGATGATGATGTGGTGGTGGTGTTGCAGTAGTAGTGGTGGTGATGATGTGGTGGTGGTGGTTGTAGTAGTAGTGGTAATGATGATGTGGGTGGTGGTGGTTGTAGTAGTAGTGGTAATGACGATGTAGTGGTGGTGGTTGTAGTAGTAGTGATGATGATGTGGTGGTGGTTGTAGTAGTAGAGGTCGTGAAGATGATGTGGTAGTGGTGGTTGTAGTAGTAGTGGTAGTGATGATGATGTGGTGGTGGTTGCAGGAGTAGTGGTGGTGATGATGGTTGTAATACTAGTGGTAATGATGATGATGTGGTGGTTGGAAGGGGTGGGGGGTATCCTTGGAACAAATTGACCTCACCGGAATTTTTCCGGAGCCCGGAATTATTTGCTCCAGACCGGAGTTTTTTTCCGGTGAAACCGGAGTTTTGGCATCACTGCACAAAGATTTGTGTGTTGAGAGAGTTGATCTGGCAGTTACACCAAGTAATTTATTTAACCGCAAAGCGTCAATACAGTTACATGCGCTAAGAGTAACAATTAATATGTTTGTTCTTAAGGAACTTTACGGAGCTTTCAACACCCTTTGGTCATTTCAGCGCCTGTAAAGATGGAGACGATAAGGATACCACCCCCCCCCCCCCCCAACCTCCAATCTGTCTTGTAGGCAACAATCGAAAAAACTTGTAAATGCAAATCTGAAAAATATCAAAAATAAATTTATTTTTTATGTTTTTAATTAATGAATTTTTAAAAACTAGAGCATTTCTCAAATGTTTAGGAAGTTAGAACAAGAACCATGATAGTCCATTTAAGAGATATGTTTGTTTCTTTGTTTTTAAGGGTTTTACGGCGCTTGCAACACATTAAGGTCATATCAGCGCCAGTAAAAAGGAAGAAAATGGGATAGTAAAAAGTTCTATAATTACAATTAAAGCATCCAAGAATAAGTAAGACAAAGGGGAATTGGTTCAAAAGAGAACAGATGTAGATTCCAAGAGCACGCTATCAAAGTAGGTACTTATTTTGAGATCACCCAAAAGTCTCGTCCAGACATAAGCAAAGGTCCCCACTGAGAGGAATAAACTCATATGTTTACAAATCATATATCTATAATATGTAAACAAAACAATACAGTGCAAAACAGAGAGATGATTTACAAGACAAAAAATATCATCTCCCAGAACTTTAACTATACATTTGACTGTCTCCTCCCAGCTAGGGCCTGGACAAAACCAAGTAACCTCATTCCAAGACAAAGACAGAAAGCATATTAGAAAACAGATAGAAAACGGGGACAGAAGACACAGTTAGTACCTCCCTGCCTGCCCACTATGGGAGGTAAAGAACCCCACCCAGTGAAAGAGATATGATTTGAAAGGGAAATGAATCATCTTCAAATAAAAGCACAATTACGATACATTTGACTGCCCTCCTCCCAGCTAAGGGTCCCCACTATGACCAGGAAAACAATCCAGAACTAATTGGAGAACAACATTGAAATGAAAACAGATATAAGGAACCTTTCTGCCCAATATGAAAGGAAGTAGACCCCACTCAGCACGAGTACCTATTTTGACATGAAATAAAAGTCCCAACCAGCAATTGCTGTTGTCTGTTTAACGCTATAGAAACCAGGATAAAAAACTCTGGCTCCATGGACCCAAGGCTCTGAAGGACTACAATACACAAATGTTTACAAAGTACAATATATTCAAAAATAAAAAAATACATAGAAGACGACCTGCAATCATCTTCCTCAAAGATAAAAAAAGAAAAGAAAAACAATTTAAAAGTCTCACTTCCAGCTACCCCCCCCCCCCCCCCCCCCCCCCCCACCTCACTTCCAAAGGGCCAGGGTAAAAACCTGACATTAAATAACAAGAAAGTCAAGAAAGCGTGGAAGGGGTAGAAGGGGTAAACATGTATAGATAGTTCGAAGATGACGTCACTCAGGTCTTTGTTTTGTTTTTTGCCATCCGCGTTTATGAGTACTTCTCACTAAATTGTATTAACCAGACTATCAACGATCACGGTTACACACAGTTTTGTGTGTTGGTCCGTTATATTTCCAGATGGCAATGTTGTGAACTCCTTAGCCAAACGTATACTATGTATAGGTGGATATAAGACACAGCCAAGTGACCTGTCCATCTTATGCTAGGTATGAAATGGGCTCCACACTTGAAGTTGACGTAATCGATTAGAGAATGGAGAAAAAAAAAACAAACAAAAAAAAACAAGGCAAAACAAAAGTGTGATTGAATTTATAAAGCATTTATTTATAGATGAAGCACACACACACACACACACAGACACACTCTCTTTCTCGCTCTCCCTCTCAGTCTATCTATCTATCTCTCTCTCTCTCTCACTTTCACTTTCCCTCTCTCTCTCTCTCTCTCTCTCTCTCTCTCTCTCTCTCTCTCTCTCTTCCCCCCCCCCCCTCAGAGGCAGGAATAAGTCAAAGAATTCTAACTCACTCAAGCTCGTCCACTACTTTCTGTAAAATGTTAGTCACTGCAACTCGAGGTAACCGCTAGTCCACAACAAGTCATAAACAAAAACGAATATAACAGCTTCAAAAAAACAGAACAAAATACCAGACAGGGAACATTTCAGGCTCAAAACCCTTCTTCAGCCAACAACTGCCGTTGATCTGATTTTCAAGTAAGGTATTTATTTTTTCATTGTTTGTTTTAGCATTTTAAGCCGAAACTTGTTTGGTATTTTGTTGGCTTTTTAAAATCTGTTGTTCTATTCATTTTTGTTTATCATTTTTTAAAGTCCACAGCTTCTAGCAGCTTCGTATCACTTTGTATTCACAACAACAACTTTGGTCTGGTCCAAATTGCAGCTCTCTAATATCTGATTGATATACAGCTTGAGCGACATTCATTGTGGATGTCGGCCTACTCCTTTCATTCATTTCTTGAAGTCAAGAAGCAATAAGCCATTTCATTTCAATGACATCGTCCAGGAATTTACTGCGTAGAATGATCCGCCTCAATTGTACCTGATCCAATTTTAGAATCGTCCCTGTCAAGAAAACAGATTGGAAACAACATAGAAAATTTGAATTGAAAAGAGATGTTCTAATTGATTTTTTTAAATTATTCAGCTTTTAGATTGGGCAATATCTACTAAATGTGCTCAGAGCGCTTTACAAAGGGTCCCTGGCCAACAGCAACACGTAACATGTAGAATAAGACGTGAAGCCTGTTAAGTGATATTACATTTTCTTTCGACAGAGACAACGCTGTTAATGGCCAGGTACTCATTTTCCACCTGAGTAAGGTGAGGAATGTGAGTAATGAGCCTTTTCCAAGGACTCAACTATGCGCCAAGAAAGGCTCAAACCCAGGACCTTCCGACCCGAAAGCGAGTGTCATACCACAAGACCACATAGCCGCACAATTACAATTACTACTTACAAAAATTTGATTTGTTGTTTTACTAATCAGCATTAATAACGTTGCCTTCACTTTGATTCAGCAACACGCTCAGCCCTACAAAACCACAACACGGTCATGTTACACAGGCTCAACACATCCAAGATTATATAAGAACAATAATGATGTTAATAATAATAATAATGATGACGATGATGATAATACTAATGATGATGATGATGATAATACTAATGATGATGATGATAATACTAATGATGATGATCATAATAATAATAATAATAAATAATAATAATAATAATAATAATAATAATAATAATAATAATAATAATAATAATAATAAATAATAATAATAATAATAAAATAATAATAATAATAATAATAATAATAATAATAATAATAATAATAATAATAATAATAATGACATTGATAACAATAATTATAATAATATTACAAGTGCATTTTATTTGTTGCTAGAGTGCCATGACTACATACCAGTAATTTTAGGAGTACGGTCTTCCTGCAACTGTTGAACACGTTCAATCAAAGATATCCTGAGAGATTTGCTCTTCAGAGAGTGTTGAAGGGTCAGAAGGGAGACAACGTTTGGCTTTATCAAAGGCCGTGACAAACATGGCCTCATCTGTCAACAAACCACAGACAGATTCATCATCCAATTCCAGCAACATACCTGGAATACAATTCAAGACAAACAAAGATATCAAAGTAAAAAAAAAGTGTTAAAACTTTAGCGTTTATATAGCGCAGTATCCGCTTAACATGCTCAAAGCACTTTACAAAGTGTCCCTGACCAACAGCAACATGTAACATGTAGAACGAGACACGACTCCTGTAAGACGATATTACACTTTTTTTTCCGACACTGTTAACGGCCAGGTATTTATTTTACACCTGAATACAGTGAGAGAATGCAAGTAAAGAGCCTTTTCCAAGGACTCAACTATGTGCCGAGCGAGGCTCGAACCCAGACCTTCAGATCCAAAAGCAAGTGTCATACCACTAGACCACTTAGCCGCAAATAAAAAGACCAAAATATCAAAGGAATCGGCGACAAACTGGACGAGTTATGTTTCATGTGTTTGGTGGCCCACTGTTATGGTCTAAGGGAGACAACTATCATTTTATCTCATCCCCTGACGTGACTAACGTATTTAGAGTTGTAACTCAACCTTTGTTTTATGTTTATGTTTTTAAGGATTTTACGGCGCTTGCAACACATTTAGGTTATATCAGCGCCAGTAAAAAGGAAGAAAATGGGATAGTAAAAAGTTCTAGAATTACAATTAAAGCACCCAAGAGAAAGTAAGACAAAGGGGAACTGGGAACAAATAGGGATAAGATGTAGATTCCAAGAGCACACTATCAAAGTACTTAGTTTGAGATCACCTATAAGTCTCATCTGGACACAAGCACAAAATCCAACAAAGAGGAATACACTCAAATGCTTACATTATACATAATACAGAAATAACAAATATAATAATGCATACCACAGAGAGATGATTTACAAGGAAAAAAAATATCATCAACAACAATAACTATGCATAAAAATTTGACTGTTTCCCTCCCAGCTAGGACTCCGGCCAGGGCCAGGACAAAACCAAGTACTCTCACTCCAAGACAAGGACAGAAAGCATGTTGGAAAACAGATATAAGGGGATAGAAGACACAGTATGTACCCCCCCCCCCCCCCTGCCCACTATGGGAGGTCAGGAACCCCACACAGTAACTCAACCTTTGGTCACATGGACAACGCACAGACCTATCATGTTGATTGTGATATCAAAAGTCTTAGAATTTTATGTACTTTCCATAACAGGTAACATATTTGCCGTATGTATGATTTGAAAAATTGGTTTTGAGTAGCTACTGTAACAAAAATTGTCTTAAAATAATTTTGTGACCTACAAAAGAATATCAGCATGATAAAACTGTTGGTTTCATTGAAATGATGGTCATGGTTTTCCTCTGGTTGGGATGGAGAGGGTTATTGTTTTGTTGTTTTGTTTTAAGGATTTTAACGGCACATGCAATGCATAGGTCATATCCAGCGCAAGTAAAAAGGAAGAAAATGGGATTGTAAAAAGTTCTAGAATTACAATAAAAGTGTCCAAGAAAAAGTGAGAGAAAGAGAGTAAGTTCAAATAGGAAACGTGTAGATTCCAAGAGCATGCTATCGGTGTACTTAGTTTGAAATCACCTAAATGTCTCATATATCCTAACATTAGCACAGGATCTCGCTAATAGGAACACGCTCAAATGTTTACAAATAATATATATTTAAAACAAAAACACTACAGTGCATAACAGAGAGATGATTTACATGGCATTACAAATATTATCTTCCAGAACTCTACACCTATGGATTTGACTGCTTCCCTCCCAGCCAGGGTATCCAGCTAGGGCCAGAAAAAAAATAGCAAGTAATCTCATTCCAAGACAAAAACAGAAAGCATGTTGGAAAACAGATATAAGGAGAAAGAAAACAGTAAGTAACTCTCTGCACACTATGGGAGGACAGGAAAAGGAGAGGGTTAAAGACTACTGCCAGATGTTTCTAAGCTTACCTGTGATTTTAGGAGCTAGATCAGGATCAAGTTGTCTAACTTTTTCGTATAGTTGTTGACCTATTTCATCTCTAGAAGCCTTTGCTTCACAATTTCCAGTTTCTGAAATTCAATAAACAGTACACACAAGATGGAAATGTTTGCAATTGGATCAAAATAATTTCAATATTATTTTTTAATCCAAAAACTAAAAGAAGAAGAAGAAGAAGAAGAAGAAGAAGAAGAAGAAGAAGAAGAAGAAGAAGAAGAAGAAGAAGAAGAAGAAGAAGAAGAAGAAGAAGAAGAAGAAGAAGAAGAAGAAAGAGTAGAAGAAGAAAAATAATATATAAATATTAAAAAAATAAATAAATAAACAACAACAACAACAACAACAACAACAACAACAACAACAACAACAAAACAACAACAACAACAACAACAACAACAACAACAACAACAACAACAACAACAACAACAAAATAATAATAATAATAATAATAATAATAATAATAATAATAATAATAAATTTCCTCCTTTCTGAAATTCTTTGTATAGACGTACATAATAAAAATCAAATAAATACTTGCAACAATATGGTATTCATTTTATTTTGTAAATAAAGGGAAATGTCAAAAATAGACTTTAGATGATGTACATACAAAAAAAAAACCAAAGGTATAGCAATAAATCAACCGATGTAAGATGAAAGTAAAATTATAAGGTTTTAGTTTTACAAATAAATTAATAGACAAATGAAGAAAAATGAATAAGTAAAATTCTTATTTAGCTCTTACTACAGAATTTAAAAGGTAGAAACGATTTCTGGTGCCATTCCGGACACTCCTTGTCTGTACAGACAAGCGATGACTTCTTTCAGAGTGAACTATTTGACCCTAAAGAGGATGAGGGCTGTCATCAAAGATATGTTTATTAAAACTTTCCTACCACAGGATTCATAATAAGTGTCAGTGCATGACATAATCAGTCGGAATGTGAAAATTTTGGATTTGCATTTTTTTCCTTCTATATTGTAGCCTGTATGGATAACGATATAAACACCACCAATGAGACCATCAACCATCAAAATACACTCCACTCTTCTATATTTTTTTTCCACTAAAAATAAAAATGCTTGGAGGTTTTACCTGAAACTGTAAATACAGCATCTTGTCCGGAAATCGACCAACTGAATAAAAAGAGGGGGAAGAAAAATGTCTATAAAACATACAATTTTATTCCACTTAATCACACATTCAGCTGATTTACCACAATAAAACAAAAAAACATAAATACAAGTAATACAAGTAATGTATTTACGTTTTTTGGTTTGTTTTTTTTTTTTTTTGGGGGGGGGGGGGGGTTGTTGGCTGTAGAAGGCTATGTGGTCTTGTGGTATGACACTCGCTTTCAGATCGGAAGGTCCTGGGTTCGAGCCTCGCTTGGTGCATAGTTGAGTCCTTTTAAAAGGCTCATTTTTCACATTCTCTCACCGTACTCGGTGTAAAATGAGTACCTGGCTGTCAACAGCGTTGTCTCTATATAACTGCAGGTGTGTGTATACAGCATGATGTGCAAGCAGACACAGACAGGCTCTCACACACTCCATCGCTGATTTGCATAAGTGACAGCTATCAGCTTATTCTTATCACTTCTCCATTCGTTCTAATTTCAATACCACGCGCCATGATTTGCTAATGATTGACTATGATGGAAAATGAATGTTGTGATACAGGACCTCCATTAACACACACACACACACACACACACACACACACACACACTCACACACACACTCATATACACCAGCAGTTTGTTGCACGGTTTCCTCCAAATTTTTTGCATGTCCCAAAACCATGCTGAAATGTATTTTTAAATTTATTATTATTATTATTATTATTATTATTATTAATTATTATTATTATTATTATTATATTATTATTATTATATTATTATTATTACTATTATCATCATTACTTTCATTATAAATCATTAGTACTACAAAAGTAGATCAATAAAAAAAAAACACCTTTCCTCCTCTATAGACGCGACAGCTTTTTTGACATTCTCTTCGAGGATGCTCTTATCTGTCAACATTCTATAGATAACTGCCACTGACCTCTCTACAAGAATACCAGTCACCTTGTTGATTAGTAACGTATTCCTATAGACTCCAGTATCCTTAACCTAATGGGAAAGAGAAATCTTAAAAAGTCATGATTTTTGCTTAAGATGGTGTCAAATTGACTAAGCTGATGTTATACTAGTAGTGGTAGTGATGATGATGAGGTGGTGATGATAGTTGTAGTAGTAGTAGTAATGATAGTGATAATGATGTGGTGGTGGTGGTTGTAGTAGTTGTGGTGATGATGATGTGGTGGTGGTCGCAGTGGTGGTGGTGGTCGATGTAGTTGTGGTGGTGATGATGGTGTGGTGGTGGTGGTGGTTGCAGCAGTTGTTGTACTGATGATGTGGTGGTGATGTTGGTTGTAGTTGTAGTGATGGTAGTGGTAGTGATGATGTGGTGGTGGTGGTAGTTGTAGTAGTTGTGGTAGTGATTATGTTGTTTATTTATTTTACTACAAGTGTTCACTGTGCTCTAACATCGATGCCCAGTATTATGAATCTAGAAAATGAAACACACGTCACCATACAGTCCACCGCGATGACAAGTCTTACGAAAACCAACGATTGTCTTGAATACATTTTACACCATGAAAGTGATAATTATTGTTATGATTATGAAAGCGAATACAAACACCGTGTTGAAACAAGTGAACCGAAACATCGATTGAGTCGAGGAGGGATACGAAAACAAAGGGCCATCCCAACACAGTGTGGCCATCGGCCCACCCCTAAAAATAAAACACCACGGCCACCTACCACACAGACAATTATACCACTTATGAGTGAAAAGAAATCACTTCCAATTTTAAAAGTGGTGACAATAAACGCCCAGTCTTGCCGCAATAAAACATTAGACATTAAACATATGATTGAGGAGAGATCTATTGACATTCTAATAATAATTGAAACATGGTTAAAGGAGAATGGGGATGAAGCAATTGTGTCGGATTTAACACCACTCACACATACAACTCAGTCATTTCCGAGAAAAGGAAGGAGAGGGGGAGGAATTGCAGTGGTCTAAAGGTCAAATTTGACCATTAGATTTAATCATGATGTCAACAATTTTTCGGCATTCGAATCGGTAGGAATGGTCATTGATTTTAAACATGACTCAGTCAAGCTTCATTCAATATATAGGCCACCACCCAGTGCAAAAAATAGATTAAAAACATCACTATTTATTGATGAATTCGAGGACTTCCTTCTTCGCCTTGACATGAAGTCAAAGAAAAATATTATTGTTGGAGATTTCAACTTACACTTTGATCGAGACACACCGGATATAAGAAATATAAAACTACTTTCGTCTCATCACATGACACAGCATGTCAATGAAAAGACACATCGGTGTGGACACATTATTGACTGGGTATTGACCAGCGTTGACACGCAACTAGCGACACCTATCAATGTAGATGATCTTTGCATTTCAGACCATCATTTAATATCTTTTGGCATCAGAGGGGGGACAGTACACGACACAAAAACAAAAAAAAAATAGTTGTTTCGAGAGATTTGAAGAAAATTGACATAGAACTATTTAAAGCGGACCTCTCTCACTCTCTAACTACACATTGTGAGAAAGAAGTGACTGGTGACAATTTTGATAAAGCAGTTATTAGTGTTATGGATAAGCACGCACCTCTCACAACAAGATCTGTGAACATCAGAAAAGAATCACCATGGTACAATTTGGAGGTAAAACGTATAAAGAAAGAGAAAAGAAAAGCGGAGAAGAAATGGAAAAAATCTGGCCTGACAATTGATAAGGAAACTTACATATCATTCAAACATAGACTCAAAGAGGCGACAATTAAGGCAAAGCGTATCTACTATCTTGATAAAGTTGATAACATAAAAAGTCCGAAGGAGTTTTATAAAATCTCAAATAAGCTTCTAGGCAAAGAGATCAAAACAAGCCTGCCACACCACACTGACGACAAGCAACTCGCGGACTGCTTTGTAGAGTATTTCATGAATAAAATAACGATACGGAGTGAACTTGACACAGACGAAACAGAAGCAGAATATACCTCTTTTTATGGTGAACCCTTAATATCTTTCAAAGAAATTTCAATAAATGACACAAAGAAAACGATTCTCTCTAGTCCTAGCAAATCATGTAGGCTCGACCCTTTACCAACATCCCTTTTGAAGGAGTGTATTGATGAACTTGCACCTTACATCACTGAATTGATTAATCAATCATTAAGGGAGGGAGTTGTTCCAGAAAGCTTCAAGAAAGCATTGGTGAAGCCATTGTTGAAGAAAGCGGGACTTGACAGTGATAATTTTAAAAACTTTAGGCCTGTATCAAATCTACCATTCATTTCCAAAATTCTAGAAAAGATTGTACTAAAACAACTTTCTTGTCACGTGAAACATAATAACCTCGATGAGTGCTTTCAATCGGCCTATCGGCAAAATCATAGCACAGAAACAGCATTGATGAGAATCACAAATGACTTGCTGCAAATTATTGATCAAGGAAAAACCACCATCCTTAGTCTTCTCGATCTTTCGGCGGCCTTTGACACCATCGACCATGCCATACTACTTCGAAGGCTACAAGTTACTTTCGGCATATCGGGCACTGCTCTAAACTGGTTTGCATCATATCTTACTCAAAGAACTCAATCAGTTTTAATTGGGAAGTAACTTCGTCAGAGCGTGACCTTCATTTTGGTGTACCTCAAGGATCCGTTTTAGGTCCAGTCCTTTTTGTACTTTACACTTCCCCTGTTGTGAGAATCTTAGAGCAACATTCTCTCGCTTACCATATGTACGCCGACGATACCCAGATATATAGCATGTGTTTGCAATCCGATATAGTTTCAAAGATAACTGTTTACGAACAATGCATCAACCATGTGATGAGATGGATGTCTGCAAATAGATTAAAATTAAATGGCGACAAGACTGAAGCCTTATTCATTGCTAGTTCAAATAATAAGACAGATCCATTTACACTGGCACTGACAATCAACGATAATGATAAAATACAACTCACAACATCAGCAAAAAATCTCGGCATCACCCTGGAGAGTGATCTGTCTATGAACAAACATATTAACAATGTGAGAACAAGTGCTATCTGCATTCTAAGAAATATCAGAACAATCAGACCATTTATTAATAGGGAAACTTGCAACAAATTGGTAACATCTTTGATATTCCCGAAAATGGACTACTGCAATGCACTGTTTGTTGGTCTAACAAAGGACAAAATAAACAAACTCCAGAAAATACAGAACATGGCAGCCCGCGTTGTACTACAGAAAGACAGAAAAACTGCAGCTCCCGAATTACTACAGCAGCTGCATTGGCTGCCAGTGGACCAGCGGATTAAATATAAATCTTCAACTATCGTTTTCAAATACCTGGAGGGCTCGTCACCAGCATATCTCTCAAACCTCGTTGAACGGTATAACCACAGCGATCGCTTCGATCAACGAACGACCTCAAATTGAAAACACCCCGCTGTCGAGTGAAGGCTGGTGAACGCGCCTTTCAGCATTCTGGTCCAAGGTTGTGGAATTTACTACCACTAGAGATACATTCTTCGTCTTCACTAGAGGAATTCAAGCGTCGATTGAAGACATTCTTATTCCGACAGGCTTTCTTTTGATTATGTGTATAATTAGCGTTGTTCGTGTACTGTGTTAGGGCTTCATTATTAAGTTAATCTTTGTTATGCGCCCAGAGCCCTCCTGATGAAGGGATGTTTGGCGCACTATAAATCTATACCATTATTATTTATTATTATTATGTTTTGGTGGTGGTGGTTGTAGTGTACTTTACCCATTCCAAGTCGAGCTCTTTAATTTTCTGGAAGAGATGCTCTCCAAGAATATCTTTAGTGAGTGCCACACGGTTCATCGTAGTCATAGCATTAGTTGTTCATTTAATTCGAGGAAAGAAAATCCACCAAGCTCTGAAATGACCGCTCTGCATCACTCTAACTGAAACTGACAATCACTCACAATCACATCAAGAAAGACATTGAACACCGACATCGGTGTGGGGGGGGGGGGGGGGGGGGGGGGGGAGGGTTGTTGATAGGTGATTGTTGTTCTGCCAGATGATTTGATGTGGACCTAATGTAGCCAAACACTACATATACACACTTTGAGCCTTAAAACGAAATTTATCGGTTATGGGAATTTTTTTTATATATATAGACGAGACTAGGAAAAAAAATTATCATCATTTTAAGAATTTAAAGACACATTTTGTATTGAAATATTAAGATTAGTTGACAACACAAACACGATTCTCCTTGTAGCCAATTTTGATCAAGTTGGTATCGGGAACTGTCAGAGACTAACTAATCTGTGGGTATTGTCAACATAGAGTAACCGATAGAATACATACTGGTTGGTTACAGTAAGGTCTATCTGAATCTACCTTTAATGTCCACCTTCACTCGTGAAGATTTTGACATGAACAATAAACATTATGTTGAAAATTTAGCAGTGATCCAGAAGCTCTGTAAATAAATCTAAAGTGGGTGCAGATGTAACTTCCCGTGGTAAAGTGTTCCAATCCGTGATAATTCTGGGGTAAAATTAGAATTTTCTGATATCTTTAGTGGATGTCAGGGTAATAAAACTGTCCACGTTGGAAGTCCTAGATGTTCGTGTCGGTGTTTGTAGGTCAGGATGTGTAATAGCCAACAGGTTATTCTTTATCTTAAACATCATGGTCAGGCGAGCTGCTTTCCTCCTAGTCTGGAGCGATTCCATTCTAGTTGGCAAGCATGCTGCTCATTCGTGGTGTTTACTCATAATTTCCCGTAACAATACGAGCTGCTCATCTCTGTACTGCCTCCAGTTTATCAACAAGGTGTTTTGTGTGTGGGTCCCTGACAATGTAAGCGTATTCGATTTGTGGTCGGACGAATGATTTGTAAGCTAATGATTTTAGGCTTATTTCTTCGCAAGAAACCAGGGTCCTATTTGCTTTTGTTGTGATGTTGTGGATGTACTCGTCCTATCTTAAGTCTGATTTTATTGTTATTCCTAAATAATTGGTTGATGTTATGTGCTCTAAGGTGTGGTTGTGCAACTTGTAATCGCATGTAATTGAAGATTTCTTCCGAATGAAAGCATGTCTTCAGTCCTTTCCCCCGAGTACAATAAGATTATGAGATTCCCTACCCAACAACTTGAGAAATTTTGACAGCTATGAAAAAGCCGTGACAGAGCATAATCTTTGTTAGTCATAATATAGAGCCATAACCAACAGCACGCGAATTGTGAGTTTATTTTAAATATTGAATCCCCAACAGTTTGAAGTGGATTGGAATGACGCACTCAGGTCGCATTGTTTGGCGACTGATTTTCTTTTCTTTTCTTTTTAATGGACCCTGGCCGACAATACGCTAAGGTTACAATGCAGTGGGAGACCAAAATATCCTCTTATTTGTACAGAACCTAGGGAGATTCTCTCCTAATTAAGGGACGTCCCTTCTCAATTTTTCCATCACCAGCTTGCTCTTTAATTACATATGTAGTTTTATAATTAAATTTAGTTAAATAAAATTAATTCGTCCTCCTTGCAACAAGTATCCTCGAATGAATGCTGAATTTGATAAATTCCATTTTTCTTCCTTCTCAGTCAAAAATAATATAGATAATTTAGTCAATTTCGAGTAAATAGAATTTTCCGGTCCTGATCGCATTCTTTTCAAACTTTGGGTAGCTATTTGGTGTTATAAATGGAAATTTTTTTTCCGCGGCGGTGGTGGGGTTTGAACCTGCGACCTTATTGGTACGACAACTCCGCCTTGCAGGTGAGAGCGTGGCTCTACCGTGTGAGCTATCCACGAACACAAAAATATTCGTTTCAAACCCAAAGTCATTTCTAGATCCCTCTCTCACCCACTTCTTGAGATTGGGAAAAAAATTTTTATTCTCTATTGTCTTCTGGCACTTTTCTACTCACTTCATATCTTGTTGTTACCAACATAAGTGCCTGCTCCACTCACTTTTCTGAATTAAAAATTCACTCCATACACCGGAGCATACTCAATGTCTCAATCGTTTCTATGTTATATGTTTGTGATGAGAATATTGGCTATTAAGCTTAACTGCTGGTCAAAATTACTTCGCGATGGTGGTGAACGAATCGGCGATCTCAAGAAGTGGGTGAGAGAGGGATCTAGAAATGACTTTGGGTTTGAAACGAATATTTTTGTGTTCGTGGATAGCTCACACGGTAGAGCCACGCTCTCACCTGCCAGGCGGAGTTGTCGTACCAATAAGGTCGCAGGTTCAAACCCCACCACCGCCGCGGAAAAAAAATTTTTATTCTCTGTTGTCTTCTGGCACTTTTCTACTCACTTCATATCTTGTTGGTGTTATAAATGTCAACCTGGCAATTCATAAGCACGGCCACAACAAAAATAAATAAATTAATTAAAAAGATCCCATTTGGGTTTCTTTTTCAGTACAACATGCAGTAGAAAAGTATTTAACTATTTTTATTTTTTGCTTCCATGTATTATGTATATTATTCATTGACGATAAATTTTGGTGCGAAATCATTGTTATTTACTGCAGATCATGAAACAGAGAACCGGAAGTAGCCTTTCTCTTCTAAAACGTGAAACAAGGTACTGCCGTAAATTTTCTCCTAAAATTCCAATCTTGATTTTGATTTATAAGTCTTTTTATTCATTGATAAAGTTGGCATTTATCCATTTTTGTATAAAGTGCATGTGTATTCACATAGCTTTCTTCACATGTGATCACACAGCTAAACGCTGAGGTTTTTATTGACAGAAATTCTTGAGGCTGGAGTCTCACTGACTCAACTGACTGTCACTGTCACTGTCGCTCACTGTCCGCTCCCGCGGCTGAAACTGAAATTTGTCAAAACATTTCAGTTCATTTGTATAGAGCTCATTTAAAGTTACAGGTGTATTACTGACGTATTTTGAATTTAAATAAAAGATGGCCGTGAACCCAAAGGATAGGAGAGGGGTGGCAACCAAAGAACAGTTGCATGGCATGGGCCTGGTGGTCGAAGTCGAAATGAGTGGGGAGAAATGGCATGGCAGCTGACAAACGATGACCGAGTCAGGGGTTGACACCCGACAGGATCAAAGACAACCCCGCGGAACCAGGGTAGAGGAATGGGAATGATTGGGGAGGGTAGAGGAGCAGCAGAGTGGGGGGGGGGGGGGATCTTAAAAGCTGTGAAAAGTGAAAGGCCATTTTTTTTAAAACAACAATGCAACACTTCCTTTTCGGGAGACCTTCCATAAGCTACTACATCCCAAGTATTCTTGTTCTAGTCGGGGTTTGGGAGGGGGAAAACTTTTTTTTAAAGTCTCCCCCTCCCAAACCCCCTACTAGAACAAGAATACTTGGGATGTAGTAGTAGTAGCTTATGGAAAGTCTCCCTTCTCTTCTTATCTTTCAATTGAATTACATCCATTTTTACATGAAGCGAGAAGAGGACTTTTTTACCTTTATTTACCTTTATATCACAAGGCGCACCCCCCCCCCCCCCCCCCCCCCCCCCCCCCCCCCCCCCCATCCATCTCAATTTCTCTAAAGGTGGGGGCTAATAGTTAATGATGCAATAGAAATTGCTTATGAGCAATTAATTATTCAAAAATTCCTCCTTTCCTTACTTTTTGTCACCGTCAGCACTGATGAATGATGTTCAGATTTACAAGAATATTATATCTTCTCAATTATATTCTCTCATTCCAGTAATCATGTCGGCCCATCTGAACTGGATGATCATCCGTAACAACAGCTCCTTTCTCTTGAAGGGTAGCAAGAACTCTATGAGCACGGTAAATACTTAAACATTTCCTAGTTTCTCTATTGCTCTGTTGTGATTCCATGTTTGTATTGACATGGGGGCAGATTTACGGCTTAATCCAGATTTCCTGAGTTTTTAAATGGATTTTAATTTATTTCCGACATCTAGGTCACCTCACATAATACCTTTTTGATGCAGTAGGTCACATTTATATATGAGTTTCAGGTTGTTTTTTTTTTTAATTTGTTGGAATTGGATTTCAGGATTTTTTGGCATGACCCACTTTTACCCATGCATTGATCAGTTCTCTGAATTAAATCTTAAACATTGGCAGCAGTGGTGCTGAAAAAAAAATGTTTGGAACCGAAAAGCACTTATTTCATCTTTCAAGCTTACAGAAATGGTGGTAGAACCATTCTTTGACTTTAGGTGGTTGGGTTTAAAAATGATTCTTTTTTTAATGCTGTCGGTACATTAAAAAAAATTATTATTCAGTGTAATGCATGTAATGTTTTTAATGTGCTTTAAGAGGAAATCAAGACAATAAGATTACGTCTGACATTTATTTACAGGGAAGATAGTAAATGACTCAAAAATGTCTTATTTTGGTCTACCCCCTTCCCGTCTCTCCTCTCTCTCTCTCTCTCTCTCTCTCTCTCTCTCTCTCTCTCTCTCTCTCTCTCTCTCTCTCTCTCTCTCTCTCTCTCTCTCTCTCTCTCTCATCTAGAATGATTTTACTATCTCTAATTTTCATCCTTTTTACTGGGGCTGATATGACCTAAATGTGTTGTAAGCGCCATAAAACAAACCAAAGAGCAGCTGCAACATTTATCAAAAATTTCTAGGCTTCAATTGCTAAGAGGTATTGCAGAAAGTCTCACTTACTGGTGATTATTTTTTACCGTAACGAAAAGATGTGAGAGAGAGAGAGAGCAATGGAAGCTTGATCAGTGCGACTATGTGGTTTTATGGTATGACACTCGCGTTCGGATCAGAAGGTCCTGAGTTCGAGCGTCACTCTGCGCATAGTCAAGTCCTTGGAAAAGGCTCTTTACTCACATTCTCTCACCCCATTCACGTGTAAAATGAGTACCTGGCCGTTAACAGCGCTGTCTTTGTTGGAAAAAAAATTGAAATATCGTCCAACAGGCGTCGTGTCTCATTCTATGTTACATGTTGCTGTTGGTCAGGGACTCCTTGTAAAACGCTTTGTGCACATGAAGTGGATATGGCACTATATAAAAAAGTTCAGGTAATGTATTCAGATGAAAAGCTCTGATTTGGAGATTCCAATTGTTATTATTCAGTTAGCATCTATTTCCTGCTTTAAAAGTGATATGCATTTGTATTCTTCCCCCAAAATGGATTCATTCATTCTGTGTTTTTGCTTCTCATATCTCTTCTTTTCTTTTCTTTTTTTTTCTTTATTAGGAAAAAAATAACTTGAAAGGCCGCAATTCCTTCCGTTACAATGGACTTGTCCATAGAAAGACTGTTGGGATCGAGTCAGCTGCTGATGGCAAGGGTGTTGCTCTTATCATGAAAAGATCCAAAGGTAATTCTAAGACAATTTGTAATGAAATAAAAGGATATAAGATAGTGAATTGCCATATTGTCATAATCCCTTTGGACGTTGGCAGACAGTTGCCTTTACTTCACTTCCTGCTCGGTGATGGGATTGTCACAAGATTTGACCACTTGGTTCATTTATTTTTGTTTGAGTTTTGTTTTAGTTGTTGTATTTTTGTTTTTCGTCTTTTTATTTTTGGTTGTTTGTTTTGTTTTGTGGATTTTTTTTTTGGGGGGGGGGGGGGGGGGGGGGGGGGGGGGGGGGGGGTCATGCTTAAAGGTTATGATAGATGGTTACAGATAGTGTCATGACCATGGGTACTAGATTTTCTGTCTTAATTCAGATTTCAGGTTTTTGAAGTATCTTTTAATTTATTTCCGCCATCTAGATCACCTCAACATAATACCATTTAGAGACAGTTGGTCACCTTTCAAAATAAGTTTCAGGCTTTTTTGGCCTGACCTACTTGCACCCATATGTGTCGTGTGTTTATTGTTGTGTCTTTTAAAATTTGAACTGTGCAAGTAGATCTAAGAAATAAGCATTCCCTATAATTCAAGAATAACTTTATTTCCGTTTGTTATTAAATTTTGTTGTAACCTGTGCTTTTGAATAATAATATGTGTATAGTGCCTTTTGTCGTAACCTCAAAGCGCTTAAATACAAATAGACATTGTTTACACAGTGAACCCGGGGCTATGTGAGGTGGACACCACTAGTGAGTAAACGCAGAACCACTGGATATGGGCTCCAGGGGAGAGTCTATCTATGAGAGGTGGACAATTAAGGCAACTTTTAGGGAGGCAATGGCAAAAAATTTCACTAAGCTGCTAGAAGCTGTGGACTGTAAAAAGTAACAGAGAACATTTCAGGCTCAAAATCCTTCAGCCAGCAACCGAAAGAAAAAGAACATAGTAACATAAATGTATAACTAAAAAACCGGAACAGAAGAAAAGTATTCTGCATTACATTCCACGATTTTCATTCAGAAAAGTCGTGCTGAATATTTCTCCGCGGTCAATCTGTTATGTTTTTTTTTTTTTGTTTGTTTGTTTTTTCAGGGGGAGTATTTTGTGGCGATGAGGTCTAGTGGTATGAAACTCGCTTTTGGATCGGATTGTCCTGGGTTCCTTGAGCATAGTGGAGTCCTTAGAAAAGGCTCTTTACTCATTCTCTCACCATACTCAGGTGTAAAATGAGTACCTGTCCGAAAAATTTGTAATATCATCTAACAAGCGTCATGTTTCGTTCTACATGTTGCTGTTGGTCGTGGCCGCTTTGTAACGCGCTTTGAGTACGTTTAGTGGATATTGCGCTATATTACACCAAAAACACTTAGTAATTAGTAATGTATTTGTGATTTCATTGAGTTGTTACTGTACAAAAGCGGTTAATTCTGAAACTTGGTGAGGAAGTCATCAGCAAATACTTTTCTATTTTCTATTTCTTCCTCTGTGTTTCTAACAGCAATCAGAAAGCCTGCCAAAAGTCATTATCGCACCGAATTGAAGAAAGATGCCCGCGTCGTCGTCAGGGCAATTCGTCAACAAGTCAGAGAAAATGGATACAGGCCCGAACTGACAAACGTGGCTGTAAGAAGAGCTTGTGCTGTCTTGAAAAGCCAGAAGCCCAAGACAAACAAGACACCGACTGGTCGTAGGCGGGAGTAAATGTTTAGAATTTCAATAAAATGTAAAAATTAACAAATGGTTTGTTTTTTCTGTCTTTAATCCTGTGTTCATTGATTTGTACACTCTGAGACGTACCACCTGGTTTTCATTACAAAAATTTGGGTTTTTTGGGGGGTTATTTCTACCAATTTATACATCACCGCCAGCTTGTTAATGGAAGTTTCCCTCCCAAACTTATATGCCCTACTTAATTTCAAATTGTACACTTTTTCTCCAGATGTTACTCTTTTTGACAAGTAATCTTACACTTTTTCTTGTGTTGAGGGTTGGCAGCCCTGCGTTATCACAACGCCACTACTACATCATCTTCATTATCTTACTTACAATAACCACAAAGATCACTATCACCACCACTACATCTTCTTGAACCGTTAAAGACCGCTACACGATGAAAACCGTGGTCTACAGGAGTAAAACACACGGAGTAGTCACACTCATTTCAAATTGTAACCTAATTAGAGAAGAGGAGTGATGCCTTCTTTATTTGCTCACCGTACTTCATTGTTACTTCGATAATTTAATAAAATTTGAAATTTATCCCCATTAACGGAGATAATGGCATCGCCCAAGGCGTTGATCGAGTTATTCGTGGCGTTGATACACACACGCAACTCCTACCCCCCTAGGTTCGACACACACACACAAACACACACATCTTTAGTAGTCACATACATCATACATTTCAAACAATAACCCATTAGAGAAGAGGGGTCATGCCTTCATCATAGATCATTGTCATTGCGATCATTATGGTGTAGTAAATTTTTAAATTTACCCCGTATAATGGAATCGTCCAAGGCGTGCGCCTCCTGTTCCCCCCATCTCACACAAGAAAGGGCGGTTTGCGGAGTGGAGGGAGGTGGTCGTCTGCCTGTATGGTCGTCTGTGTCGTTTAGTGTATGGCAAAGGGGGGTGGGTGCGATTAATTAAGTGGGATGGGTGGTGATTGGTGGAAGATAGGCAACCGAGGCAACGAATCGCTGGGGAAGTAGCCTAGTATGGCGCGAGACCGTTGAAAGGTGATAAGAAGTGAGGACCGCCGCCGGTCTTCCACTATGGGACCGGTCTCCGGTTCACAGCTAAAAGACCGTGGGACCGCGGTCCGGACCGGTCCTCAGCGCGGCACTAGTGTTTTCCAACTTGCTTTCTATGAGAGGGAAACAGTCAATTGTATTAGCAATGACTATGAAAATTTTTTTTCTTCTCTTTTTGAGGAAAATTTTGTCTAAAATCAAAGCCCTATCTCCACTGAGTAAAAATATTTTTGAATTTTGAAAATCCATTCATAAATAAACAAGTTATGCAGTTTCAAAGGTGTCATTTATTTGGATGACCCGCAAAGAGGAAAAAACGCGAAAATATGGGACGCTTTTTCGGTATTTTTTTTCGACCTTTGGTTGTATCTTGCGTAATAAGTGGATTAAAAGATTGAAACTTGAAGAGCAAATTAGGATGGTGTTTTGTAAAATACGGGAAAAGTACTCGTCATGTTCTTATGAAATTTTATAACCGAAAGAAGAAATGTTCATGTATTACCTTGTCAGCGACAAAACCTCCACGCCCGGTAGTTTTAGAAATATTTTACTCCAAAGAGTAAAAATCTATTTTTTACGGTCTTCTGGTAATCGAGCGAGTTTTGTCGCTTGGCATAATCTAAAATGACCTTTTTTCTAACTATGTGCCAACTTTCATATCAGTCATATTCATCGATAAACAGCGTCGTAATTAATTTTTAAAAATAGCATATACGAAACGGCTTCGTCCCATATTTTGACGCGAGTTCGGGCACTTCGTGAGCGAAAAAGAGGCCCAAAGATTTGTGCGGGATAGTAATTGCTAATTGTATAGTGTTGGGAGATGATATTTTTTCCTTGTAAATCATCTCCCCTTTATGCACTGTATTAAGTTTGGTTTACGTATGATTTGTAAACATTTGAGGGAGTTCCTCTTAGTGGGGACCTGTGCTTGTGTCTGGATGTGACTTTAAGGCGGTCTCAAACTTAGTACTTTGATAGTGTGCTCTTGGAATCTACATCCGTTTCCTATTTGAACAAATTCCCCTTTGTCTTACCCTTTCTTGTGTGCTGTAACGTAATTCTGGAACTTTTTACTATCCCGTTTTCTTCCTTTTTTACTTTACTGGCACTGAAATGATCTTAACTTAATGTGTTGCAAGTGCCGTAAAACCCTAGAAAAAAACAAAAGCAAACACACACACACACACACACACTCGGGGAGAAGTTGCCAGGCTTTGTCTACCAGTAAGAGGAGACATAAGAAGATGGTAGCCAATCGGCTTTGATCGAGAACCTGCCTCATGACTCGTCACGCTCACTTCAGCCGTGGGGACTTGCCACATGAGTGCCAGCAGGAAGAAGTGCTGAAACCTGAAACTAAAATCTCGACACTTTGCCAAACCTGAAAATGTTCCTACTGAAAATGCGGCCTAAACTTTACTCTTATTTCATCACCGTTTTAATGCTATTAGGTTATTTTACTCAAAACACTGAAACCGGAGGTATTTGACTTCGAGATATCGCGAAACCGGAAAACTGGCACCCATGACTTGCCACCTGTACTGTCCAACATGTACCCGTTGTGGTCAAGAGACTGCAGAGCATCTAGTTGATCGATGCGTTGTGACGAAGGGTTCACCACTGTACACGATTGCGGTAATAAAAATAAATAATAAAATTGAGCTTTATATAGTGCAATATCCACTAAATGTGCTCAAAGCGCTTCACAAGAGGTCCAAGAGGTCAATAGCAACATTTAACATGTAGGACGGGACATGACGCCTGTTAGGCGATATTACAATTTTTCGGACAAAGACAACGCTATTAACGGCAGGTACCTACTCATTATACACCTGAGTGCGGTGAGAGAATGTGAGTAAAGAGCCTTTTCCAAGGACTCAACTATGCTCGGACCCAGGACCTTCCGATCCGAAAGCGAGTGTCATACCACTAGACCACATAGCCGCAATGTGTTTGCGTCCTGGATAGATCGCCACAACATAGTAGTAGTAGTAGCAGTAGTAGTAGAAGTAGTAGTAGTAGTAGTAGTAGCAGTAGCAGTAGTAGCAGTAGTAATAATAGTAGTAGTAGTAGTAGTAGTGGTAGTAGTAGTAGTAGTAGTAGTAGTAGTAGTAATAGAAGTGTGAGAACAATTCGAAGCTGCGACTAAGACAAAATATACTGTGTGGTCTTGTGGTATGACACCGCAGCCATCGTTATGTTATAGCCTGACACTGAAATCCAAAAGGACTGGCGGTTTGACGTCATTATTTGGTTTTTGCACCGCCTAGTGAATTGTTAGTAGAGCTCGAGGAAACAAGTTATTTCATTGGTTGAACTATTGAATACAACTCACGATTTGTTTTCTGTTGTGGCAAAAGCCTGGCATTTTGACGTCAGTTTTTGGTCAGTGTCAGGCCATAGCTTTACGAAGGCCACAATGACATGCGTTGGGACCAGAAGATCCTGGATTCGAGAGGCTCTGCGCATAGTTGTGTCCTTGGAAAAGGCTCTTTACTCACATTCGCCCTCCATACTCGGATGTAAAATGAATACCTGGCCATTAAAAGAGTTGTCTCTGAAAGATATTGTAATATCACCAAACGGACATCATATCTCGTCCAACATAATGTTACGCGTTTCTGTTTGTCAGGGACTGCCTGTTAAAAAACGCTTCCGAGTATGTTTAGTGGATATTGCTCTATATAAAAGTTCAATCTTTTTTCTTTTTTTTAAAAATTAGGTACAGAAAGTCAGAGAGGAGGAAGCAGGGTTGCCAGCTTGGCGTTTTCAATGCCAAATTCTCCCATGGCGTTTTTGGGAGGCCTTTAATTAACTTGTCCAGCTAAAACTAAAATGTAATTAATTATTAATTACATTTTAGCTGGAAAAGTTTGACATTTTTTTAAAAAGAAAAATTTGGCTGTGTGAATTGTTTGGCAAATTTATTTTTTGTAAAATATCCAAACCTGGACTTCTTGCAACCTTGGTAGGAAGTTCAACACTAAAATGTATTTTCTATTTGTCCATAAAATTAAAACATGGCTGTATCTGCCTTTTGGACCGCATCAGTACAACTCGATTGTAAATGTTCTTTTTTATTTCGTATCGTGAAATGAAACAGTTTTACAGCTCTGGCGATACTTAATTATATGGGCATGTCAGCATCAGTTGGATTCAATAGTCTGTTGTCACGTCACAAAGCAACGGCGGCCATCGTGGTTCTAAACAAAGAAAATCGATACTTTTTATTCTTCATGCTGGCTAGAGCTTTTCATATGTAATTTGATCAGAATGTATAACAGTCAAAACATGATAAGATTTATAATGTTTTTTCTCCTCTGGATACACGTTTATGCTCGTCGGAGAAATATTTCATAAGGGCTCTCGCAATTTGTGTTCCGATAGTTTAGAGCCAGTTGCAAAGTTACTATTCATGCGTCATTACGAGGGAAGTGACGTTATGACTGTTGCGTGTTAACAAAGGCAATGAGATGGTACGACAGGTAGGTACTCTAACACACACAAACATAAATCATAAATTATCTTGTGTTTATGTATGCATGTATGACTGAGAGATTGTTATTTTTAATGTTTTTAAGGGTTTTACGGCCCTTGCAACACATATAGATTATATCAGCGCCAGTAACAAGGAAGAAAATGGGATAGTAAAAAGTTCTAGAATTACAATTAAAGCAGCCAAGAGAAAGTAAGACAAAGGGGAACTGGGAACAAATAGGGATCAGATGTAGATTCCAAGAGCAAACCACCACTGTACTTAGTTTGAGATCACCTATAAGTCTCATCCGGACATAAGCACAAAATCCAACAAAGAGGAATACACTCAAATGCTTACATTATACATTTAAAATAACAAATACAGTATATTAATACATAACAGAGAGATGATTTACAAGGAAAAAATATCTCCCAAAACAATAACTATGCATTTGACTGTTTCCCTCCCAGCCAGGGCCAGGACAAAACCAAGTAATCTCATTCCAAGACAAAGACAGAAAGCATGTTGGAAAACAGATATAAGGGGATAGAAGACACAGTATGTACCTCCCTGCCCACTGCCCACTATGGGAGGTCAGGAACCCCACCCAGGACTCTGAGAGAGTGTGTGTGTTTGTATGAGTGAGTGAGTGAGTGAGTGAGTGAGAGAGAGAGAGAGAGAAAGAGAGAGAGAGAGAGATTATAAATAATATAAAAACGCTCATACAGATGAATATTGAAATAATTTTTATTATGAGAAACTATGCATATAACAATCAAGAATATGTGATTTATGAAATGGAAACTTGAGGAGGTGAAAATAACTGAGGGTGTTTCAATTCAAATAATAGAACTAATAATATAAATTAAAACAGCAAAAATTCACGCTGTAAGAAATTATTTAATGCATGAAATTGCGAACCAGAATCGAGGACGCTCAAATGTCCAACAATAAAAAATATTTTTAAAATAATTTTTGTAAAATATTGAAAATATTTTAAAATGTTATAATATTGCAAGTGCAAAGAGAGAAAAAAGTGTGTTCAGTTTCGGCAAAAAAAAATTATTTTAAATTAAGTGGACTGTATGAAAAAAATGTTAAATGTTTGTTTTGATATCCCCTGCCACGAGAATATTTGTGGAGTTTCCCTAACATTTGCCACTAATTTATAACTGAATCTAATATCAAATGTCCTACAACAACCAGCGATTATGTTTATCGGGTTGTTTGTTTTTAAGGATTTTTCGGGCGCTTGCAACTGCAACACATTTAGGTCATATCAGCAGCAATAAAAAAGGAAGAAAATGGGACAGTCGTTTGTTTTGTTTGGGTTTTACGGCGCTTGCAACACATTAAGGTCATATCAGCGCCAGTAAAAAGGAAGAAAATGGGATAGTAAAAAGACAAAGACAGAAAGCAAGTTGGAAAACATATAGGGGGATAAAAGACACAGTAAGTACCTCCCTGCCCACCATGGGAGGTCAGGAACCCCACCCAGATGAAACACCCTGTACAGCAGTTAGAAGTTAAAAGTATAAAACTTGTTATATGAATTTGTAAAATGAAATGTTAAATGAGAAATATCAGTAAAACGGTGAATAAATAACGTAAACAAGAGCTGTGAAAGTTGAAAGATGAGATTGATTATTGGTGAATTAATTAATGGATTGCAATTTATTACACAATATGATATGGAGGGTTTGTGAATGAGAATGAGACGAAAATAAATGTAAAATAACAGCAACAACATCAATAAATAATATAATGAATAAGGCAAGGATTCGAGTTATAAAAGGATGAAACAGTCCAGACCACGGCCTGTGATATCCTCCAGCTTTAGCCTACAGTAGTTTTTACATTTCATATCCTTTATCGGTTACTATATTTTTAACTGAGTTGGTAGAGGCAGAAGAGCCTTGCCTTACAAGCAAAGGATTCAGTATCGGCTCCGTGTGCAACTGATGTTTTTGTTTTTTCCTGGCCTCCCTGTTCATTTATCAGTTATTGGGTAGCTGGATCATCTGTACGATCTGTATATCTTGAGGGTAGTAAACAATTGCTACTGTCTAAAGGACTAATTAAAAAAAATAAATAAAAAAAGACGTACCTTTTTATATCTTTGAAGAGTGATTTTCCAAAACACCCTAAATCCGTTTTTCCCATTTTGAGATATTCGGGATTATCTCCCCTAAAATTTCTCATCCGGTCTATTATTTTATCATATTTAAACTTCAAATTCACACAAATCTAAGGAAATTCTTGTGCCGATTACTGCTTAAATTTACATTTCAATTTATCTCATGGACAGAAAATCTCAAAAAGTAGAAATATCAACTTGACAAGAGTTTTGGAAAAGCAGCCTTCATTTGTAAACAGAAAGAAAATGAATACAGAAGTCGCTTGTCGTACAAGAAAAATGTCAGGAAGGATCACTTTTGAAGACGATTAAATAAGTACCGATGTGTTCATCTTACACACATGTAATAATAACACATTAAGAATGGATTTAAATACAAGAATGAGATCCAATGTGTGCAAAAAGATGACAAAATAAAATTCAATATTCTCCTAATATTAATAGCGATGTGAGAAATATAAAATCGCATTCGTTGGAATATTTATTGTAATGTTTTTTTTTTTTATGTTTTTAAGGGTTTTACGGCGCTTGCAACACATTTAGGTTATATCAGCGCCAGGAAAAAGGAAGAAAATGGGACAGTAAAAAGTTCTAGAATTACAATTTAAGCATTCAAGAAAAAGTAAGACAAAGGGGAACTGGGAACAAATAGGGATCAGATGTAGATTCCAAGAGCACACCATCAATGTTCTTAGTTTGAGATCACCAATAAGTCTCATCCGGACACAAGCACGGCCCCCACTAAGAGGAATACACTCCAATGCTTACATTATAAATTAGAACAAATATAATAATACATAACAGAGAGATGATTTACAAGGAAAAAAATATCATCTCCCAAAACAATAACTATGCATTCGACTGTTTCCCTCCCAGCCAGGACCCCGACCAGGGCCAGGACAAAACCAAGCAATCTCATTCCAAGACAAAGACAGAATGCAAGCTGGAAAACAGATATAGGGGGATAGAAGACAAAATAAGTACCTCCCTGCCCACTATGGGAGGTAGGAACCCCACCCAGATTTATTGTAATGTCTGGACTTTTGCGAAAAGAGTGTCCGATTAAAGCAGGACGTGGTTCTAGACACCATCACCGATCAAATAAAACAACAACAATAAAACTAACATGATAAAAACAATCATCAATAACCCTTATTGTCAATGATGCATTCACGTACCATCTGGTATTGGCTGGAGACCGATGTGTACATATGTGCAGGTCTGACATAGGAACCCGCTTATGGGCCAAGTATAACATTGTTGTAATGGACAAATATTGGCGTCATTTGTTAAACATTTCCATTGCAACAATGCGCCCATAAAGAATTGGGTTATCAGACCTTCAAATAAGTGCACGTCGCTGGAGAGACAAGGGTTTTGAATCTGAAATGTTCAGTGTTTGGTATATCGCTCCATTAGGAAGCTGTTGTATTCCTCTTTGTTCATTATCATTTACTGTCCACAGGTTTTAGCAGCTTAGTACAGCGATGTGGTCTTGTGGTAGGACACTCGCTTTCGAATTGGAAGGTCCTGGGTTCAAGCCTCGCTCGATGCATAGTTGAGTCCTCGGAAAAGGCTCTTTACTCACATTCTCTCCACTTACTCAGGTGCAAAACGAGTACCTGGTCATCAACAGTGTTAGTACTTGGCCATTAACAGCGTGGTCTCTGTCCGAAAAAATTGTAATATCCCCTATTAGGCATCATGTCCCGTCCTAAATGTCAAGTGATGCTGTTGGCCAGGACCCCTTGTAAAGCACTTTGAACATGTTTAGTGGATATTGCACTATGTATATAAAAGCTCAAAGCTCTCAGCAAATGACAACACCCGGGACTTGAAAAAAACAAAAGAATCAAATGGGCCTTTTCCACATGAAGGACACAAAGGCACATCGAACGGACAACAGAATAGAAACCTACAAGAGAAAGAGAAAGCAAAAGTGTGGACTAAACAAGAAAACTCCAAGCTCGTGGGTCATGACTTGATAGGGTCTACTCTTTCTTACCAAATTTAGTTCAATCTATAGATGTAAACCTCAGCACTGTAAACGGATATATATATATATCGTGCAAATATCATCATTTATAATCATATTGACAAATCAATTTTACAGCATATTTTAAACCAATATCTGCTACACACTTTCCCCACGTCCCTATCAAAAAAATTCTGCACAGAGCTGCCAACCCATAATTCCTGTAAATCGTGATTAGACTGTTACTGTTTAAAAATTGATTTGATTCCAGAAGTGGTAATTTAATTCTTACAATTATTCTTATATAAGTCAAAATGCATTAACACAATAAGAGAGAAGTCTTTGAAATGAAATTCAATTTTAAAAAAATAAAAATGCTATTGATGCTATGCATTTAGGTAAAAATACTCGCAACAACCATCTACCGGACATAGTATACCAACACACAAAATCATGTGTAACCTTTAGCGTTTATTGTCTGATTGATAGAATTTAGTGAGAACTAATCACCCAAATGACTGTATAAAAACAATATCAAAGAGCTAAGTGACATCGACTTTGCTCCTTCTATAAACCAAATTAAAAACCTTCCAGTTATGTCGTTTATTATTTGTTCAAACGTCACTAAACCAACAATGGAACAAAGCCATGGGAAAAAAAAAACAAAAACGGGAGTTTATTGTTACAAATTGAAAACAAAATAATCCTGGGATAAAATGGGATGTGGCAGCTCTGTATAGGCATTTTGAAACAAAACCAACGACACAGAAATATACGTATGATTGTATACAAAGCATGGGTGCCAGCAGGAAGAAGTGCTGAAACCTGAAACTAAAATCTCGACACTTTGCCAAACCTGAAAATTTTCCTACTGAAAATGCGGCCTAAACTTTACTCTTATTTCATCACCGTTTTTATACCATTATTAAATGATTACACAGCAAACATATTGACACAATGAGGAAATTAATTTGATTTTAAAACCGAAGGTATTTGACTTCCGAGATATCGCGAAATCGGAATTCCGGCATGAACCGGAAAACTGGCACCCATGATACAAAGTGAATCCCAGCAGCAAAGGTACCTCTATACTGTCTTGGCTAAGACAATATCTCAATATGATCTCTCTCTCTCTGTCACTCTCTCTCTCTCACACACACACTTATTAACGTTTTTACCTCATAGGTGTAATGCCTCTTGAAACAAACTACATCCAGACTATATCAATAAAAATCCCTAATGGTAGCACCATCTTATTTTTTATCTTACAACATAATGATACTAAAGCATAACTGGCATAATTATCAACACTTCAAATTTCCCTGAGTGAATAGATACTCAATACTCAAAGATACAAAATAAGGCAGAGAAGTCGTGAAGTTCTTCTGGCTCCAAAATCATTGAAACTGTGTCATGTATGTTACCAGTCCTTCGGAGGACTAATAATTAATATGTCACATATTGAACCATACAGTGGCAAAAATATTTTAGTCGCAGGATGTACCTATAGGCAGGACGTAAAAGAGCGGGGATGGATGATCTTTATTGATGAACAGCATATTATATTTAGGCTAGAAAATAAGATGCCATCACTCATGAAGATCAATTACACCAGGTAGGTATCCAGTCCTCCCGAAGAGTGGTTTTACACTTCCAATGAGATTGGAACCAGTTTTTACATCATTCTCTTCTTCCCTATTGTCAGGACATACTTTTAAATAAAACACACTGAGACTAAGAAATACTGGATATTGCAAATTTGATGCCTATCAATAACTATCAATTAAAATCTATGCGTTAAAAAATATATATATAAAGAATCAATTAAAAATCTAATAACTGTCAAGGTGTCAAGCACAGCGATATAACAAGGTTTCATTGTAATCATAAGGACAATTCCAACCCTGATTTAAAAAAAAAAAAAAAATACAATACAAAACTCTTTTTTTTTTTTTTAAATAATTTTTTAAAAAACAAAACATTAGTAATTTTCAGGGTCCTACAGTCCAAATTCAATTTTGTCACAACATTAAAACTTAGATGACAGTGAAATCCTTATGATGGTCTAAGTTATACGTTGGAATTGGAATTTGAAAAAAAAAAAAAGCCATACAAGTATCCAAATAATTTCTTGCTATCCAGCACTTTTATATATATATAAAGCCTCACAAAATAACAAACATACGTATGCCAGCTGCTTGATTTCTCTGTGTTTATCAGCACAGAATTCACAACATGAACTTTGACACGATATCAAATGCTTTCGTCTAATAAATTACTTGGTTTGGATGGAAGCAGCAGTGTATTCAAATTACATAGCAACAGTTTAATGAACTTAATGAACACGACCTTACAACAGAACGATGTAAGTAAATCATTAAAAGAATAAGTACAATTAAGTACAATCTGAACTGGATTTTACAATCCTGTAACCTAAACATCATCATCATCATCATCCTAATGGTGTTTCTCACCAATGCTAGGAACTGACAATGGATTAACACAATCTACAATAATATAATGAATTTAATAAAACAATTTTTAAATAAGTTATTATTATTTCAATTACTATGTATGTGCTTACTTAACCTGTTACAATCACTTTTCTTATTCATTTCTCTCATTCCCACACATTTTAAAATGAAAAATAGGTAAGGGCTAAATAAATAATACATAATTAATATCTTTTTAAGAGAGTGAATAGGATATCAGTAGTAGTAATAATAAAAATAATAATTAATAATAATAATAATATAATAATAATAATAATAATAATAATAATAATAATATAATAATAATAATAAATAATAATAATAATAATAATAATAATAATAATAATAATAATAATTAATAATAATAATAATATAATATAATAATAATAATAACAATAATAATAATAATGTAAACTCAATTATAAATCTATCATCAATTAATTAGACTAGAATTACTAGCGGAATATAAAAATGCTGTGTGAGAAAATGTTTTCATTTTAATATCAGGTGAATGGAAAACTGACAATCTATATTCCTTTCTTTAATCATATGAAAAATAGCACAAAACAACTAGGCATAGAAATTATGAGATAAATGACGATAGTTATGTTTGTTTTTTTGTTTTTAAGGGTTTTACGGCACTTGCAACACATTAAGGTCATATCAGCGCCAGTAAAAAGGAAGAAAATGGGATAGTAAAAAGTTCTAGAATTACAATTAAAGCACAAAAGAAAAGGTAAGACAAAGGGGAATTGGTTCAAACAGGGAACAGATGTAGATTCCAAAAGCTCACTATCAATGTACTTAGTTTGAGATCACCTAAAAGTCTCATCCAGACACAAGCACAGGTCCCAACTAAGAGGAAAACACTCAAATGTTTACAAATCATATAATATAATATGTAAACTAAACATAATACAGTGCATAACAGAGAGATGATTCACAAGGAAAAAAATATCATCTCCCAAAACTATAACTATACATTCGACTGTTTCCCTCCCAGCCAAGAAACTTCGGCCAGGGTCAGGACAAAACTAAGTTTTTTTTGTTTGTTTGTTGCTTTAGGTCTCTTCCAACACAATTGAGGTTATACGAGAGACCGCTGAAACAAAAAAACAAGCAATCCAACAAAAATTGGACAAATGTCAATCAAAATCATAACCTAAAGATATCATAAGCTAAATTATAAATAACCAAGAACAAACAGGCAGAGGATTTACAGGAAAAAAAAATATCCCTGTCAAAAATACAATCACAAACCAAAGAAGCAGGATAGGCTAGTAAAGAGAAGAAGAAACGACATCCCTATCGGATCGTACACCCATGCGAACATCATAGGTATATGATTCAAGGGTGATGCTCCCATCCAACCACCCGCGACAACACTAAGTAATCTCATTCCAAGACAACGACAGGAAACAATTAGAAAACGGGTATGGGGGGATAGAAGACACAGGATGGGAGGTCAGGATCCCCACACAGGACGATAGTTAAACAGTCCATAAAAATACCAATCAATTTTTCAATTGAAAAACGCTTCATCATAATAGCTAAAACAAAAAAGATGCCATTGCTCAGGACTATTGAAATTCACTTGAAAATTTTAGATGCTTGTTAAAAATAAATTATATTTTGGCTCAAATAGCAGAGATCAGGTGTGTGATTAATAAAAATGATTTCTCAAAAAACAAGACTTAAACCTGTAATGTGAATCATTGCTATAGACAAAATTTACTATCCCACTTTGCACTGCACTTAAATATCAAGTTTGTCACTGCCAGCATATTGTTTGATAGGGGCAAATGTAATTCTTTTAAAATAAAAGGAGGAAATTCCCCTTCTGACAACAAAATCGTGGATTTCTGCAATCCGAGGAAAAAACTTCAGCACTGTTAAAGCAATCTAGTCATGGAGTTGGTACTGCAAGACTGTTTTGATAAAGAACATACAAGCTTTAACTCACTCAAGTGAAGAAAAAAAACAGTACATAACAGAGAGATGATTCACAAGGAAAAAACTATCATTTCACTGTACATTTGACTGTTTCACTTCCAGCCAGGGTATCCGGCCAGAGTAAGGACAAAACCAAGACAAAGACAGAAAGCCAGTTGGAAAACAGATATCTGGCCTAAGGGCTCTGAAGGACTAACTAATACTAATTACAATTACAAACCTTAAAACTCCTTGCCTTTAAAAAGAAAACAGATCTTAAAATAGGAGGATATTAATGAAGCCTCAACAAAAACAAGGTAGAAACAAAAGATTGGAAAATGAGGATAAAATGCTTTGGTTTCAACTTTTGGACCACAAATCACCTTATCAAATCAAATACGATGTCTTCGTGTTCAGGCTAAAAAAAAGAATGAATTTCTCTACTGTGTTGTGACAAAAATAACAGCTGAAGACAACTTGTAAAGCCAAAAACAAATATACAAAAAACAAACAACAACAACTTGGATTGCTAGAGCAATAAAAAATGTTTAGTTTCTTGAAGACTTGAAAATTTATGGTTTTCTATGAAATTGTCCGTCGATGTGGTCCAGTGGTATGACACTTGCTTTCGGATGGGAGGGTCCTGGGTTCAAACCTCGCTCAGCGCATAGTTGAGTCCTTGGAAAAGTCTCTTTACTCACATTCTCTCACCGTACTCAGGTGTAAAATGAGTACCTGGCCATTAGCAGTGTTGTCTCAGTCCGAAAACATTGTAATATTGCCTAACAAACGTCATGCAGTCCCACACTAAATGTTAAAAGTTGCTGTTGGCCAGGGATCCTTGTAAAGCACTTTGAAAGCTTTAGTAGATAATGCGCTATATAAAAGCTCAATTTATAAAAAAAAAAAACAACCCTAAACGTATATTATTATCTTATTACTCTAAGCTTAACAATTTTGATGCATTGCATATATGATAACTTACTAGTTTTATCTCTAATAATCAATAAACTAGTGTTTCATTTTGATCCCTTAGTAGACCTCACTGTTCAGATCATTAACTCTTTGGTAAGTAAGTAATGAGAAAAGATTATTTTATGTCCAACAAAATGAATGAAAGTTTAAGTTAACAAAATTAGTAAATTGGCATATTGTACACATGCATTGATAAAAAAAATATATGTGTGTAAATTAGCATAATAAAAACAAAGGAAACAACAACAAAAATATTGTGTTAACTAAAGCAAAGTCAAAGAATTAAAGTAAATCTAAAACGGCTAATTTTGAATTCGTTCAAGTTCAAGGTTTAAAATCATATCGATTACAATTGTTTCTCATACAAAATAAGGTAATACAATTCTTCAACGAGTGACATTTTCACCATTATCTCTTTTACTCTGAATTCCAGCTGTTCAATCTATGAAGTCAACATCAAACATAAACATTCATAACTTTCTGTATCTTCGTTCGACATAGAGGACACACTCTTCGACTGGTATTCCTAGATCGGACAATCTGATCAGCACAAAGAACACACACACACATGTGACGACAGGGCATAATAAGTACAGATTTCACTTGGTCCTGGCAAATGATACATTTCCGCTTATCCCTTTCTCGCTCCATCTCTCGTTCAAACTCCTCTGGGCTACTAAAGCTTTTAGGAACGTTTGAAGTGGGTGTAGAAGATCTACTTCTAAGAGAGTACCGATCATCCATATCTGGTAAACTAACTTCAATCTCGTGCTCGCTAGATTCTGTTGATAAAGTGTGAGAATTGATAGAGGTGTCACTGTCAGAATCATCAGAAATAACAGTGTAGCTATCTTCATCATCATCATCATCATCATCATCTGACAGATCCTCATCTTCATCAACAGTGTCAGAATTACTTCCATTGGATCTATCTGAATCATTGTCGTTAACCTCATCCTGTCCTCCGTCACCGATCACACCACCCCTTCCAGTTCCAGGAATCATCCAAACATTTCCATTATTCGTATCATTTTCATACAAATCCTCAAAGTCACTCTCAAAATCACGGTCAAACTGCCACTCAAGGCCATTGGGCCGACGCATCCTTGGAGAACGAAGTCTCGTTGAAAAAAGTTTACAAATCCCACGAGAACTTGCATATCTCACAACATTAGATAGAGTGAAATAACACAAACACAGACAAATCATTACCAGATAAGTTTCTTTCGGCATGGATGTAAATGCATGAACAATATTGTGAGTGATTTGATTTTTCAAAGATTCTATACATTCTAAAAAGTAAACTGGAAAATATGCTATAGAGGAGATGAAAAATCCAAGACAGTGCCACACTCCACTCACAACACTGATACAAAACTGTCCTATACTAGCAAATAAAACATAAATACCTACAAATAAGCTAATAAAACTAGTGACACTCCATGAAAACGCAGATGCAATTGAAACAAAGATGTCTACCAGTGTTGATTTCACGATCAAGACTGCATCCAACACACAGGTGACGATCAAAGAATTCAAACTGCAAATGCTATTATAGAAACTTAACATACTTAAATATATTTCAAGAACTATTCTGCACACAAATGACAACACAGAATCCAAAGCTACACCGATGGAATGACAAAAACCTCTCACACAGAAGACGATTTGTTCCAGATACAGCAGACTTTGTTCTCCTACCATCCAGAGTAACTCAAATATAAAGCTAATAAAAGAAATGACTGCTGCTACGATGTTGTAATTCGTCTGGGCTATGTACTGGACAACACCCTTCGTTGTTTCCACGCCATTGGCAAGACGACTACATATTGAATAGAAATGTTCCGACAACTTGACTATCGAAGACATTGTCAAATAATCTTGTGGATGATACAGAATTTGTAGTTAGAGAGATGATGATGATGATGATGATGACGATACTTATAAGCCATTTTAATAGTCCTGGAGTCACATGTGACGAGAAAACCTGTAAATAAAATCAAAAAATAACATTAGTCATTGAGACTGAATTAAGTGTTTCAGTACAAAAATCTATAGCACAATATAAAAGTGTTTCTGTTCAAATATAGCTTTACACACTTCATATAGTTTTACTATTCAAATATAGCTTTACACACTTCATACAGTGTTTCTGTTCAAATATAGCTTTACACACTTCATATAGTGTTACTGTTCAAATATAGCTTTACACACTTCATATAGTGTTTCTGTTCAAATATAGCTTTACACACTTCATATAGTGTTTCTCTTCAAATATAGCTTTACACACTTCATATAGTGTTTCTGTTCAAATATAGCTTTACACACTTCATATAGTGTTACTGTTCAAATATAGCTTTACACACTTCATATAGTGTTTCTGTTCAAATATAGCTTTACACACTTCATATAGTGTTTCTCTTCAAATATAGCTTTACACACTTCATACAGTGTTTCTCTTCAAGTATAGCTTTACACACTTCATATATAGTGTTTCTGTTCAAATATAGCTTTAAGCTCTTCATATAGTGTTTCTCTTCAAGTATAGCTTTACAAACTTCATACAGTGTTTCTATCCATATATTGCTATACAAACTTCATATAGTGTTTCTGTCTAAATATTTCTTTACGCACTTCATTATAGTGTTTCTGGATAAATGAAGTACTTCAAAAAACTATGACTGAAACTTGAACAAATACAGTGCATCACGCAATCAAAGAACTACATGGGACAATAGGAAACATGAGTTGAATCCATGTTTTGAGGAATAGGAGAACACGGCTGTAAGACAAGTGACACAAACTGTGATGTAGCTGTCTGTACAAGTATGTAATCTCAATGTTTGCGCATCCTGATCTTGTAGATTCATGCCTTTTTGTTGGCAAAAATAATGAACAGCACTCACTCCTGAGTTACTTGCATAGAAACAAAACACACACCCCAAACGCCACATAACACGCAGGATAATAACATGGTAGGATGTGGGGGGAAGCAGGAGCCCGTGTCCAAGAATGGCGTTATCGTATGTCGCAATGAAATTCTTTCAATAGTGTGTCAGTGTCAGCATATCATAATGTGATAAATACTCACGCACTGAGTGTCTGATTGTTTCCTCAGGCAAGCGCTTTAGATGGCTATGCCTGAGACTGACCACAAATTCATGTCACATTACACGACAGTCATCACAAGTTTAAAAAAAAAAGAAAAGTAAGTTGTTGTTCGTGTTGCTCAAGGAAATAAATGATTCCATTGGTTGAGCTATTGAATACAACTCACAGTAAGCAACTTGTTTTGTTTTGTTTTCACCATTGTCATATTGCTTTATGAAGACCAGACGAGACAGTGTATAGTATGGTTGATCAAAAGATCAGTAGTCAGTTGGGAAAGTCAAGACTGACCACAAATTCATGTCACATTACACGACAGTCATCACAAGTTTAAAAAAAAAGAAAAGTAAGTTGTTGTTCGTGTTGCTCAAGGAAATAAATGATTCCATTGGTTGAGCTATTGAATACAACTCACAGTAAGCAACTTGTTTTGTTTTGTTTTCACCATTGTCATATTGCTTTATGAAGACCAGACTAGACAGTGTATGGTTGATCAAAAGATCAGTAGTCAGTTGGGAAAGTCAAATCACCCCCCCCCCCCCCCCCCCCCCCCTCACCGGTCTAATTATTTGTAGCAGACAACAAATTTCTCAAAACGGCCACGTGACATTGCAAAAACAACACAGGGAGTCCATGAATGCTTATTTACGGCATTTCCTTTAAACTGTGTAAACAACAAAATTTCGTTTTCATTCGACTCAATGGGTCAGATTGGTAGGTATTTTTTAACGAGCTAAAGTTCTGAAAAATCAAAATGTTTCTTAGAAAGTTGAAAGATGCTAGTTTTTTAAACAGAGGTAGGTTTTAAAAAAAAATATTTCTCTTTTACGTGAATGCATGCTCAAGGCGAATTGGACTTTCAGCGAGGTTGGCACGCTAAAGGCTAAAGGCGCTCTCTACCTAATCTAAGAAGATCGACGAGTCGACTTATATTATGACTTATGCTCTGTGTATCCTTGTCAAATTTCAAATGCGTGAAAGGAAAATTGGTTCACAGGATGATAAGTATATCGCCTTCACATGGATCATGTGGATCCCTACTGCCTTCACTCATAAAGCCCATCATCATCACAATAGATTATTCCACAACAAGAGTAAGAACATGTCATTACAATTACAATTACAACAGTGACAGTCGAATGGCAAGACGAGCAACTGTTCTAGTTCTGTTGCACATCAAGACTTTCCAAAGCATTTTTTTGGTCCTTAAAACCGTTTTATATAAAAGCATTTCATGTTTTATGCATTTTGAAATTCACATACCAAACAGATAATTGCATCATGTTTGAACGTGCGAACAAATGACAGATTCAGCAATCTACGTGTTGCACCTCGGGTTCATGAAGCTTGGCTTGGTCATAACAATCGACAATCACAAATCACAATATCCTACCTATCGCTGCCCTCCCCATTAAAGAGGTCATTTCCGGTCCTTTTGTTGTCGTTTATTTTTATGGGGAATTCCCGTTTTATTTTTTAGGAAAAGGAAAGTAAGATAACTTCATAGATGACACATCTTTCCAGATGTAAACATTTAACTGAATCCAGTGCCCAAACTTTTATCACTGGTCTGTTCCGGTTTGCATTCTATGTTTAGTCTGATGGGCAACAGTTTAACCGATGTAAACGTTGAACTGGATTAAATCCGTAAGTTTTATTAGTCTTACGGCCATACTCAAATGGGTGACTCATCGACTCAACTCGCCACTGGCACTGGCTCGGATGAGTGAAAAAAATAAAAATGAATAAACGGTTCCTTCTCATCCTTTCTGCTTTTCTCATACATATAGGCATAGGTAGTGATGTAGGGAGCCTTCCTAAAGCGATTTTTTTCTATTAGTGTTAGTCATAAGTCCTTGTAAAGGTGCTAGTGCTAGGGTGTTTGTTTTTCCTTTTACTTTTAGTTATTAGGCTCTGGACTCTTGGTTTTAGTTTTAGTTTTCCTTAGGACTTAGGGTTAGTTGAGGGAATATTTGAGTTGTTTCCCTTAGCACGAGGAGCCTCCCGTTATATAGGTTACGTCTTAAGGGCTTGCATATAATTATTTGTAATGGATTATATGGCTGTCATTATCCTCAGACACCTGTCTGGGGATAATGGAAATTGGTTATCCCCAGACACCTGTCTGGGGATAACGAAAAGACTGGGCTGTCATTATCCCCAGACCCCTGTCTGGGGATAATGAAAATTCGTTATCCCCAGACATCTGTTTTTTGTTTTTTTTAACTCTCTCTCTCTCTCTCTCTCTCTCTCTCTCTCTCTCTCTCTCTCTCTCTCTCTCTCTCTCTCTCCTTCTCTCTCTCTCTCTCTCTTCTTAGTTTTCTAGTTTAGAAAATTGTCATATTCGTCCCCACTCCGATCTCAAAAAAGTGTCTAAAAAGAATAAATAATTAAAAAGCAAACAAACAGAAATATTCAGAGAGCGACCAAATGGTCGGATAGAGGAGAAAAAAACAAACAATAATTTTTTTTTAAAATAAAAACAATTTTAAGAAATTCATGTTCAGAAACGGAACAAAAGGTCAAACAAAAAGGAGAAAAGAATAGACTCGCACACAAAAAAAAAAGAAAGAAAAGAAGACGGAGTTTAAAGAATTAAAAATAAAAAAGAAGACGGAATTTTAAAAAAAAAAAAAAGTGGCGGAACCAGGATTCGAACCCACAACGTCGATTCTGGTAAAACTTCCAGGGCAGACGACTAAACAATTCGGCCATGACACCCACTTCGAGGTCGACGCATATTGTGTATATGTAGTAACAACTGATTTAATGTTGGTTAATTTTATGTTTTTATTTTTATAGATATTTTATTAACTTTCCTTATTTCTATGTGCATTTTGGAAACATTCCATGTTCTGGAATGTGGATAATTGTTTAAAGGGGCGGAGTTTAAAATATATGTCTGGGGATAACGAATTTTCATTATCCCCAGACAGGTGTCTGGGGATAATCACAGCGATTTTATATACATTATGAGAAATTTATCTCTGGCGCCTGTATATGGAATTTCTCCTCTTTTTTTATGCGGTCCAACAACACTGATTTAAATTCTGGATCAGAGAGAGAGAGAGAGAGAGAGAGAGAGAGAGAGAGACTATCGAACAGTAACCCAACCATTTCAAGATCGTCTTCTTACAAAATAACACAATGAAAATTTTAAAACTAAAACATGAACCAAATATAAAAATCTGAGAAAAATGATGGGCAAAGATACGAAGACCAACCGATCAAAGATCAATTGAGTAAATTTATTGGGTTTTTTTTGTTGTTTTTTTTAATAGGGTGTTTGTGGAATTCTCTTTTATTTTTAAAAATAAATATCTATACAAATTCATTATATAGGAGACACATTTTTTAAACTCTCTATCGTAATAATCAAGATCATGTGTTACTCAATATTAATGGTGAAAACACAGAGAGAGAGAGAGAGAGAGAGAGTGAGAGAGAGAGAGAGAGAGGAGAGAGCAAATTACAGAAGAACAAGGGGACATATTCATAAACAGTCCATCCCATTTGCAACAAACAGATTCACACAAACATTCTTTCTTTGCCTTTGCAATAAGACTCTGGAACAACATGCCACCCGACCCTGTAGAGTGAGGGGGCCTCCAAATATTTAAGAGAATATTTCATTTTGTGTGTCAGATTAGTAACATGAAAATGATATGATATGATAAGATATAAGTCCAGATTTATGTAGGCTTTTACAGCCGTTTATCTGCTCTTGTGCATTCGTGAACGTATTTAATCCAAGTCTCTCAAAACTGGGCATGCCACATAGTGGAAGGAGGTGTCTGAATTTAACTTTACAAACAGTATTTTTCTGTTTCACAATGAGCATCAAGACGGCAATAGTAATAAAGTAATCATGAGCTGCTATGATGTGCCGTTGTGATCATATCCAAAAAGTGCGTTAGATCTATTCTTATTTCTGTCCTAGCCGTTTATTTATTAAGGAAAGTAACACAAAGATTAAACAGTCATGGATACAAAGAAAACATGGTTTTTCACTTTTTTTAGTCTATTTAATCCAAACAGTGATTTGTGCTTGGATATAATAGATTGCAGCTACAATGTTGGAAGTCCCAATATCTCCGTTGCTTCAATGATTTAATGTAGAAACAATGGAGCATTGATTGCAATGGTAGAAATTCAAAGTAAAGATCTAAGATCTAATTACAATAGAACAATATTTCTAAACCTAAATCATCCCTCAAAATTGATGAATAGATGTTTGAATTTTTAGCATCCCATTTTTGCAATGTTCCTACTCGGAATAAATGGAAGTGGTGACTCACTATCAGCTGTCAAATCTAAATTGAAAACTCACCTTTTTGTCTCATGATTTCTATTTTGTCAATGAAGTTTTTGCCTATCATGTGTGTGAAATGTGTTGTCAATTTGCTATGTAAATAAATGAAATTGCTATATTTTTATTTTTCATTGTATTTATTTATTTATTGTAAGAATGTAAAGCACCTAGAGCCTGTTGAAATTGGTTAAGGAGCTATACGAATGTCATTTATTATTATTATCTGTAAAACTTAAGCATTTTGTAGTGCAATATCCACTTAACTTGCTCACAGCGCTTTACAAGTGGTCCCTAGCCAAAAGCAATATGTAACATGTAGAACAAGACATGATGCCTATTAGGTGATTTTACCAATTTTTTTTCCCGACAGAGACAACACTGAATGCAGTGACAAAATGTTAGTAAAGAGCTTTTTCCAAGGATTCAACTATGCACACTCAGAGCTGAACTCGAACCCAGGACTTCTGATCCATTGACCCGTGTCATACCACTAGACCACATAGCAGCACACTAGTAATAGTTTTAATAGGGTTAATGCTGTTGATAATGTTATTACATTTAAAATAAGTTTGTATAATGTTGTAATGGTACATTTTTATTTAGTTATTGATACCTAATTGATTAAAGCTCAACTTAAAACTTTTTCAGAAATGGTGACATGTGACGCATCAGAATCTGAACAGGAGACAAAGAAATTGATGCCCTTCAAGATCAACGTCTAAGATCCTATTCAATTTGAAACCTCATAGTTTTATGTCTGATTTAGTCGCAATTAATGCAAGTTGAATAGTTTTAGCCAGATGAAAGAGTTTTTCTCATTTTCCTCGAAAACTTTAGAATTTGCCCTCAACGTTATGAATGGTGATACACAGTCCAGATTCTTGTGAAGATTTTTAAAGATATTGTTTGAAAGCGTTTTTTATGATACAGAATGACACAACAGTATGCTGTGACAAAGGCTGGGAGAGATATAGCTACACATCAACATTTACAATAAAATGTTGGTTGTTGTTACTGAGTTTATTTTTTCCATTCTTAGTGCCATAATGAGTGCCATGCTACGTCTTGTGATCAGCATCTTATATTGGAGTCTCTGGATACTTTTCCATTTCACGTTGGGTATTCTAGGTCTCGAGGATAGATCCACAAGTGCTTTCAGTTGGCTCCTGTTAATAATTCTCCTATTTCTTTACTGCGATGGACACAATTACGATTGGTTTACAGCGTTATCTAGACCTATTGCATTGTGTCAATACATTCAAGCTAGACTAGGAATTCATCAAGATGACGGTGCAGGGCATGAGTTTGCAAATTACAACGATATATTGCTGGAGAATCAAATCAACGATTATCGAGAAGCAGAACCTTTAACGATGCAACTTGAAACAGAAAATCGGGAGAACGAAAATGAGGAGAATGATCTGGTGGAAGCGGACAGACATCGCGTTGACATTGATAACCAAACAAACGTCGAACGTGAAAACGGTCATAACGATTTTAGAATTAATCTGGAGAATAGACAGAATGTTGAACGCGAGAGGAGAGATCTCAGAATGAGCCGTGAGAATCTGAGAAATCAAACTAGATATTTTTTAAGGCAAAGAGTGAGAGTTCAAAATAACACATGATGATATAAGTAAAATAATTGTTTTGTGATTTTGACATATCATTCTATTGAATATTTCTACCTGGTGCAGGTTTGAAGTTTGAAGTTGTTGTGCTTTCCATCCTGATATCAATATTCTAAAATTCCATTTTTAACAAGGATTTTGATACATCACACGTGTGGTTGATAAAGTAGAGCCCTCTTATTTTAATATATTATATATACTATTTAATAAGTCCCGTGTTAAAAATTCAAGTTTGTTGTTTTTTATTAATCAATCTCTAATGTGTGATCTGTCATTTCACAAAAGTTCTACGTCGGGGTGAACACGATGCATAAAATCGAATTTTGAGCTGAATTCATAAAAATGGAGTCGATTTTCGTCATCCAGATCATTCCACAATACCATTTTGAGGTTGTTTGTCACATGGGATGAATTGTGTCAAAATTGTGTGTTCACAAGCTGGTTTGTTGATATAGTTCATATAATATTGTTAGTGACGATAAAATGGACAACATATTTAAATTGCAATTTTAAAGATTTCAAAAGATGATGAGAATATTCATATGAATTATTTTGATAGAGCCATTGCGTGGTCTGTTAACATGCTAATTACATTTACAATGTAATTTCATTGTTAATGATAAATGTTGAAACGATGTTTTAGAATTTCATAATATTTTTGTTGACACATTTTAATGTGATATTAAAATTAAAAGGCTCATAGCATGTTTCTATTCTTAATGAAAGTTATGAAAAAAATTGTAAACAGAATAAAAAATGAAACCTAGATTGATATTCAACTGTGTGAATATTAATTCAGAAAAATGAGTGGAGCAGGCCCTTTTGTTGATAAAAACAAATAAGAAATAGAGTAGAAAAGTGCCAGAAGACAATGAAGAATAAAAACTTTGCGGCGATGGGGATTCAAACCCAAACCTGACCATTACAGCAACTTCGCCTGGCCACGAGAGTGTCCCTCTTGATATGTAATCTCTTTGCTAGCCGTTACCATGCTTCTACATATAATATTTCAATTGTTGCTAAGCTAATTTTAAATTCATAAAAATTTGAAGTAGAATTATTTTCTCCAAGTAATATTGTTTGCTTACATTCAAACGTCTTCATTTTTTTTTTTTAGAGGGCGGGGAGGTTGTTTTATTTATTGATGCTATGCATTTAGCTCATTTAGGTAAAATACTCACAACGTCCACTAGCCAAATATAACATACCAAACACACTAAACTATGTGTAAGCTTGAACATTTATAGCATGATAGATAGAATTTAGTGAGAACTGATCATTAAAATGGCTGTCTAAAATCAATAAAGAGCTAAGTGACGTCAATTTCGTACCATCTATAGAAATTTACCCGACAAATCTTGGTGTGGGTTTTTTCTCCTCCTACAATAGGCAGGGTGGTAACTTGTTGTGTCTTCTATCCCCCTAGCTCCTATATCTGTTTTCCATCTTGCTTTCTGTCTATGTCTTGGAATGAGATTACTTAGCTTTGTCCTGGCCCTGGCTGGAGATCTTGTCTATGAGGGAAACAATCAAATGTATAGTTATGGATTTGGGAGATAGTGTTTTTTTCCTTGTATATCCTCTCCCTGTTATGTAATTTTTTATATTTTATTTTGAATAAAGCATTTGAGTATTTTTCTCTTTGTGAGATCTTGTGCTAATGTCTGGATGCAATTTTTAAGGTGATCTCAAACCAAGTACATTTATGGTAAGCTCTTGACCATTCCCCTTTGTCTTAATTTTTCTCACATGCTTTTAATTGTAGATCTAGAACTTTTTGACTATCTAATTTTCTTCGTTTTTATTTGTCACAAGCGACGCAAAACCCTAAAAAGCAAAACAAAACAATTTTGGTCATATCACTGTTGTCAGTTTTCATAATTACAAAGTAGATCTGTATACAAACATATCTAATATATTTTATAGCTTATCTGAAATATCAAAATATTCAAATGACTTTCATCTGCATTTTAAAATTCTTTTAACCAGTTAACTGATTTATTCTGGGAAGACACGTTTTAACTCACTCAACCCTAACACCGACTATATCCGTAGTTTACCCAGGTTACTTTTACCCCATGCATGTTTATTTCATTTTTCTGGGACAAATTATAGGCGTAGTATCACAGCTAATGTTTTTAGTTTTCGCATAGAAATTATAGTTGAATAAATGTTCATTTTTTATACATTTTTTTCCAATGTTGAAAAGTAGCAAAAATCTCTAGGATTGAGTGAGTTAAACATTTTTGGGGGGCCAGAAAACTCGTCCTTCAAATATTGATCAATTTAAATGACCCTCATCTCGGCAAAAAACAATTCTCAAAGCAAGGTCTTTGATAAAGTCTCCGGGTTTAATTTTTTGCCAATATAAGGGTCATTTTAATCGATTGATATTTGAAGGACGAGTTTTCTGGCCAAATTTTTTTTAAAACATGCCTTTCCAGAATACAAATTAAAAACAATATGAAGTTGAATGTAAGCTTCAATTTAATAAACGAAAACTGATAAATTGGACATTTCGGTTTTCCCCTTTATCAGCAGAACAGGATGAATGAAACACTATGGATGATTGAGATAGTATTATCTCATTCATCTGTTGTGTTTCATTCATCCTGTTTGTTGATAAAGGGGAAACCTGAAACGTCCACCTGGGTGGGGATCCTGACCTCCCATACTGGGCAGGGAGGTACATGCTGTGTCTTCTATCCCCCCATACCTGTTTTCCAATTGTTTCCTATTATTGTCTTGGAATGAGATTACTTAGTTTTGTCCTGATCCTTGCCAGAGTTCCTTGACTGGAAGGGAAACAGTCGAATGTATAGTTATAGTTTTGGGAGATGATATTTTTTTCCTTGTAAATCATCTCTCTGTTATGCATTGTATTATGTTTAGTTTACATATTATATTATATGATTGGTAAACATTTGAGTGTATTCCTCTTAGTTGGGACCTGTGCTTGTGTCTGAGTGAGACTTTTAGGTGATCTCAAACTAAGTACTTTGACTTGGAATCTACATCTTTACCCTATTTGAACCAATTCCCCTATGTCTCACCTTTTCTTTTGTGCTTTAATTATAATTCTAGAACTTTTTACTATCCCATTTTGTTCCTTTTTACTGGCGCTTATATGACCTTAATGTGTTGCAAGCGCCGTAAAACCCTTAAAAACAAACAAAAACATGAAACGTCCACATTATCTGTTTTCGTACATTAGATTGAAGCTTACATTCAATTTCATTTTGTTGTTTATTTCTTGGAGCTTCGAGCAGCAACATTTTCACTTTCCAGAGCCCAGCTGATAACTGGTTTAAGGGGGTCAGAGGGTGAGATTATCATGACATGTATTTTATGCTGTTTACTTATTTGTCTTATAGAAAATGAAAGTTGTGAAGGTCTATTTGCTGACCTCCCATAGTGGGCAGGGAGGTACTTACCGTGTCTTCTATCCCCTTATAGCTGTTTTCCAATTTGCTTTCTGCCTTTGTCTTGGTGTGGGATTGCTTGGTTTTGTCCCGACCCTGGCCGGAGTCCTTGGCTGGGAGGGAAACAGTCAAATGCAAAGTTATTGTTTTGGCAGATGATATTTTTTTCCTTGTAAATCATCTCTCTGTTATGTCTTATTATAGTTGTTATTTTTTAATGGATAATGAAATGTAAGCATTTGAGTGTATTCCTCTTAGTTGGATTTTGTGCTTGTGTCCGGATGAGACTTATAGGTGATCTCAAACTAAGTACAGTGGTGGTGTGCTCTTTGAATCTACATCTGATCCCTCTGTTCCCAGTTCCTCTTTGTCTTCCTTTCTCTTGGGTGCTTTAATTGTTATTCTAGTTCTTTCTACTATCCCATTTTCTTCCTTTTTACTGGCGTTGATATGACCTTAATGTGTTGCAAGCGCCGTAAAACCCTTAAAAACAAAAACATAACAAGATCTATTTGGACTTCTGATAGAGTCACCTGTATCGGTCTAGCCAGCTTTCTGTTATCGATCCAGAATGAGGTCTATGACTATGACTTTGTTTTGCCCATCCACAAACTGGAGTCTGGTGTTGTCAGGGGAACAGTGGGATTGGAATTGTTGTTAAACGCAAGCTCTATTTACATCTCAGCATTCTCTTTGATCAAAATTACGATGAAAAGGCACGATGATTTTTTTTTCTTGAATGTTGTTTTTATCATCGAAGGCTCATCTATAATGATTTAATCATTTGTATCTTTTGCTAAAGGAGAAAACTGAAATAAATTTAGATTACTTTTTTTTAATTTAAACTATTTTTTCTTAACATGAACTTTATATGAACAGTTTTCATATAGCGCAATATCCACTTAACGTGCTCAAAGTGCTTTACAAGGGGTTCTTTGCCAACTGCAACTTTTAACATGTAGGATAGGACATGAAGCCTGTTAGGTGATATTACCTTTCTTTGGACAGAGACAATGCTGTTTACGGCCAGGTACTCATTTTACACCTGAGTATGGTGATAGAATGTGTGTAAAGAGCCAATCCAAGGACTCAACTATGCGCTTGGTGAGGCTCGATCCCAGGACCTTCTGATCTGAAAGCGAGTGTTATACCACTAGACCACATAGCCGCATATTTATGAAAACTGTTTTATCTTAAAATTCCCTTTTTTTTGACATTTGTCTTACCCAGACATAAAACCAGAATGAGGTGGTGGATTGCAATAGGGAACAAAAGTGTGATGTCATAAAGCTGGTTCCAATCTCATTGGAAGTGTTAAACTACTCTTCCAGAGGAATGGTAACATACCTCGTATAATAGATCCTCTGGTTTGAGAGTGATGGCTTCTTATTTTCCAGCCTAAATCTATGCTGGTGTAGTCATTAAACTGGGTCGGGTTCCTGACCTCCCATAGTCGGCAGGGGGGTACATACTGTGTCTTCTATCCCCTTATATCTGTTTTCCAACTTGCTTTCTGTCTTTGTCTTGGAATGAGATTACTTGGTTTTGTCTTGGCCCTGGCCGGAGTCCTGGAGGGAAACAGTCAAATGCATAGTTATTGTTTTGGGAGATATTTTTTTTCCCTGTACTGTAAATCATCTCTCTGTTATGTATTATTATATTTATTATTTTGAATGTATAATGTAAGCATTTGAGTGTATTCCTCTATGTTGGATTTTGTGCTTGTGTCCGGATGAGACTTAAAGGTGATCTCAGACTAAGTACATTGGTAGTATGCTCTTGGAATCTACATCTGATCCCTATTTGTTCCCAGTTCCTCTTTGTCTTACTTTCTCTTGGGTGCTTTAATTGTAGTATAACTTTTTACTATCCCATTTTCTTTCTTTTTACTGGCGCTAATATGACCTTAATGTGTTGCACGCGCCGTAAGACCCTTAAAAATAAATTAATTAATTGTGATTTACATAAGAAATAGTCGATGGAATGGAAGCTTCAATCTAATTAACGACCACACATTGCGTGGACGTTTTGATTTTGTCACCAAAACACAAAAGATGAGAGGATGGTTAGTGTCAGGTGTATGATTCGCCTTAATAATGCTATCATCTCATCGTGTTTTGATGACAAAGGGGAAACCCGTAACGTCCACACCATCTGTCTTTGTCAATGGAATTGAAGTTTCCATTCCATTTGACTGTTGTTTTGTTTTTTTTTTATTTCTCCGAGCTTTAAGGAGCAACATTTGCATTGTAAAATAAAGGGAGTAAAAATGACTCTTATAAAAGATACAAAACAAAGTAAACTACGTTTCGGCCTTTGTCCTTCTTCAGGTAAACAAGAAAAGGGAATGTGTTATATTACATTTTCACCTTTAGATTTTGTATTACGTACAACATTTGCATTGTAGAATAAAGGGAGTAAAAAATGACTCTTATAAAAGATACAAAACAAAGTAAACTACGTTTCGGCCTTTGTCCTTCTTCAGGTAAACAAGAAAAGGGAATGTGTTATATTACATTTTCACCTTTAGATTTTGTATTACGTACAACATTTGCATTGTAGAATAAAGGGAGTAAAAAATGACTCTTATAAAAGATACAAAACAAAGTAAACTACGTTTCGGCCTTTGTCCTTCTTCAGGTAAACAAGAAAAGGGAATGTGTTATATTACATTTTCACCTTTAGATTTTGTATTACGTACAACATTTGCATTGTAGAATAAAGGGAGTGAAAAATGACTCTTATAAAAGATACAAAACAAAGTAAACTACGTTTCGGCCTTTGTCCTTCTTCAGGTAAACAAGAAAAGGGAATGTGTTATATTACATTTTCACCTTTAGATTTTGTATTACGTACAACATTTGCATTGTAGAATAAAGGGAGTGAAAAATGACTCTTATAAAAGATACAAAACAAAGTAAACTACGTTTCGGCCTTTGTCCTTCTTCAGGTAAACAAGAAAAGGGAATGTGTTATATTACATTTTCACCTTTAGATTTTGTATTACGTACAACATTTGCATTGTAAAATAAAAGGAGTAAAAATTACTCTTATAAAAGATACAAAGCAAAGTAAATGATGTTTAGCTTTTGGCCTTCTTCAGGTAAACAAGAAAAGGGAATATCTATGTTATATTACATTGGTACCTCTAGATTTTGTATTACATATAACATTTTCATTGTTGTGATTAACAATCAACCCAGCTTGTTGTGAAAATATGAATATGAATATGAATGTGATGTTGAATCTTTGTTAATTTTTTATATTTCATATTTTTAGATACTAATATTAGAATAATTAACCAATCATTGAATTTAACCATTTCTCTTCCAGATTTTGGAAAAACACCTATTTAAAAATTTGGCCACAAAACGCGTCCATCAATTTAAATGACCTTCATCTTGGCAAAAACTCAAACCTGGGACATCGCGATGTCTTCCTTAAAGTCCCAGGTTTGAGAGTTTTTCTCAAGATGAGGGTCATTAAAATCGATCGATATTTGAAGGACGAGTTTTCTGGCCAAATTTTTTAATGCATGTTTTTCCAGAGTTCGGCAGTTTGGTTAAAATTGTTTTGTTTTTTACAGATGTTTTTTTTTCAATCAGCCCCATGTATTTCTACTATAAAACATTCTTAGAACTCGGAGAACTACACATTTGTTTTTCCAGCTACACAACTAAGCCAGGGCTCCCAATAGTTCAGTTGATAGAGCACTCATTTCACTCTCAAAGGAACTCAAGATCAATCCTGTCCCCCATTCACCCAGTAGTGATTGGGCAGCTGGGTCTGTTAGATCTGGTGAAATGTACGTACTAGTACTTGGCAATAGACTAGCATTCGATTCAAAGGGTAGCAAGCAATTGCTATTGTCCGTTTTACGTTATAGAAACCGGGATAAACTCCGGCTCCACTGGCCTGGTGGCTCTTAAGGACTCCTTTTTTGTTTTGTTTTTTGTTTTGTTTTGTTTTTGTGGAGAGCTACACAAGAATGTTTTTCCAATGTCTAAGACTGAGATGCTTCACAACTCGAAAATGGATTAACTCACTCAACTCTAACACCGACTATATCCGTAGTTTACCCGGCGTTATTTTTACCCCATGCCTATTTATGACATTTTTCTGCGACAAATTATAGGCGTAGTTTACATGTTAATGATAGTTGAATAAAACTATCTATGTACATGCTCATTTTTAATACATTTTTTTCCCATTTTGAAAATTAGCAAAAATTTCTAGGATTGAGTGAGTTAAACTAAATCTGAGCCTAGGGAAGGTTATTACATTGGATTTTCTTGCCATTCCCGACTTCATCTCTAACTCATTAAAAGGGAAATTTTTATGCCATGATATTGCGCATATATTGAGGACTGTAAACATCATATTATACTTATACCAATGGAAGTACAGGCAAACTGAAAACATTATTTTACGATGTAAAATGTGACCCCTCGTCTCAAAACGGTATTATGTCGGAATGATTAAGATGTTGAAAATTGAATTTATTGCCAGAAATATCCGACTTGCAATGAGTTTTTATGTTTTATTGAATAGAATGAATATCGTATCTTAGAATGCAAAATAGCAATAATTCAAATTATTGATCAGTTTAGCTTTAATTCAGCTTTTTAGCATCTGATTCATCCCGACATAATACCGTTTTGGGACGATGGGTCACAAATGAAAAATTATACTTTCTTACTTTACTTACTGAGGCCGCCCCGTGGGGTGCCCAACACGAGCCACAAGTCTTCGCCATTCTGTCCTGAAAAATTATGTCTTTTGAGAAGTACGAGTTTTAAGTATTTGAATTTATCAGGGTTTTTGTTTGGTTTGTTGTTTTTTTTTAATTCAGACATTATGAAGAATTGTAACTTGTATTATTGAAAAGTTTTGTACTGTTGAATTGTTTTAATACAACTTTTACGTTTGCATCTGTACTTAACAAGGAGGTCCCGTTAGCTCAGTTGGTAGAGCACTCACTTCACACGCAAAGAGAGAGGGAACGAGATCGATCCCGGGTGCAGTGAAGATTTTATTTCAGACCCGACCACCCAACAGTGTTTGGGTATCTGGATCTGTTAGATCTGGTGGAAAGAGTACTATGCGTAGCGTCCTATCAAAAGGATAGCAAGCAATTACTATTGTCCTTTTCAGGCTACAGAAACCGGGATAATTTCCGGCTTCATGGGCCTAATGGCTGTGAAGGACTACCACTATTAAAAAGCCGTGTACTGTTGAATGGTTCTAATCAAATTGTTTGCATCTGTACTTAACAACATAGACCTAACAACATTGTGTTCAAAGAAAATGTTTCTTATCAAATGTGTTTTTTGGAAGTTTTTTTCTTTCTTGTTTTATTTTTCCTTGGCCAGAAAATTTTTACTTCCAATATGGATTAATTAACTCACTCAACCCTAAAACCGACTATATCTGTAGTTTACCTGGGTTACTTTTACCCCATGCCTATTTATTACATTTTATTACATTTT
>NC_088368.1:3415170-3435170 GCF_034508935.2 Berghia stephanieae | reverse complement strand
CAAAAAATAAACAATGCTGTTATATATATATATTATATATATAATATATATATATATATAATATATATTGATCGTGTTGGATACAAATATGGTACGGATATTGCTCGACATGTAGCAATGGAGCGAATTATTATTTTAATATTTACCACAATGTTGGGGTCAGTCTACATCGATGTTTCAGGCCTTTTCAGCCATCGTCAGGACTGTGTGTTACGTGAGTTTGGTTTGTTGTTGTTGTTACTTGTTGAAGTGGTTCCTATATATATATATATATATATATATATATATATATATATATATATATATAATATATATATATATATATATATAATATAAATTATAAAGTTGTGCCCTTACAGACTTCATACATTCCGTCCTTCATATTAGGTAATTACTGCTGTGGGGTTGTGAAATGCTTTGGGTACTTCACAAAGACTCCCTCAATTCGCCTACGAATGAACACGGCCTTAGGCGTGACGGAAGATCCGGGGTTCGATTCCCTTTCTCAGCGGCGCATAGTTGAGTCCTGGAAGAGGCTTTCTAACTCACATTCTGTCGTCGTAGTCAGGTGTAAAATAATAGTTTTTTTTTTTAGTTTTTTTTAATCACTTTATTCATCCCATAGGGAAATGTGTCTCTAGGGTCTATTCCAAGGGAAGACTGGAATAACTCAGGCGTCAAATTGAGCTAGGGCGAGGTGACTTGCTCAAGGCCACACAGCGCAGAGGCGGGTGGTCGAACTCGGTATCTTTCGGGTACGAAGCACAGACCGTATCGCTGAGCCACGGTGCCCCTTGTGTGTACCTGGCTGTTAACAGCGTTATCTGTTGGGAACAAAATGTATGTATTTCGAAAAGAGTATCTATTTTTTATGTAGGTCATTTTGAGCACATTTTTCAATGTGACCAATGACTTGAGCATATTATGGAAATATGATAAGGATCGTCCCCATTGATTATCTAGATCGCGACGTGTATTTATTTTCAGATCTGATAACCCAATTCCTTATGGGCTCATTGTTGTAATGGAAATCTCATTAAAATGACTCAAAATATTGTCTATTACAACAATGTTAAACTAGGCCCATAAGTGGGTTCGGATGTCAGACCTGCATACATATACACGTTGGTAGATCGTCATGGCATTGAATTGTAGCGTCATCGCCAGAAAATGCCGCCTGAAGATTAGACAATTCTTAATAAATGTAAACACGCTGTTTTTATTTGGAAGTTGTAAACATACCTATGGGTCAAGGTGAACAAAGTTTATAGGAAGACGACGAAGATCAAGAAACAGCACTCCTCCTCCTCCTCCTCCTCCTCCTCCTCCTCCTCCTCCTCCTCCTCCTCCTCCTCCTCTTCTTCTTCTTCTTCTTCTTCTTCTTCTTCTTCTTCTTCTTCTTCTTCTTCTTCTCTTCTTCTTCTTCTTCTTTTCTTCTTCTTCTTCTTCTACTACTACTACTACTACTACTACTACTACTACTACTACTACTACTACTACTACTACTACTACTACTACTACTACTACACTGACTACTACTACTACTACTACTACTACTACTACTACTACACTACTACTACTACTACTACTACTGCTGCTGCTCGCTGCTGCTGCGCTACTACTACTACTACTACTACTACTACTACTACTACTACTACTACTACTACTACTACTGCTGCTACTACTACTACTACTACTACTACTACTACTACTACTACTACTACTACTACCGCCGCTGATGCCACTACTACCCTTTCTGTTACAGCTGTTGATATTGTTGATATAAGAACTGATCTCAAAGAAAAATCAAACAAACAAATGATTGAACTTTTGTTCGATAAATAAATTATTATTTAAAAGCTTTCCAAAACATCTGACGTCAGGTTTCGCCCCCTAGAAGGTCAGGGGTCAGAGGTCATCTGCTGTGATCCGTGCCTCATTTTCATCGTCTGTCTCTGTTCCTGATCAAAGATGGCGGCCACCGATTCATGGAGGAAATGAAAGTATTTTTGTGAACAAATTAGAGAATTACGGCATTACAAAGCCGTATTGTGACTAAAATAAATTGATTCTTTATATTTATTGATTTATGTGTGTGAGTGTTTTATTATGATATGTAGTTCTGTTCGGATTACACTTCTAGTGAGGGCTAAAACATTGGCTGTGAAGCCTGAGGGAGAATGGGTGCTCAGAATGCCAAAGAACCCAAGCCCAGTTCGTCGAAAAGTAAAGGGAAATCTACAAAAGAACCTCGTGTTTCTCAAGGGAATATATTCTCGGAGCATTCAGGTAAGGGTGAGTTTCAAACAATTAGTATAAACAATGTTGTCGTCTGTATTTGTAGAGAAAATTCCTCTAACCCAATGACTATCTTGCTGATCTGCTGAGTTCTTTCTTCCTGAAACTGAAACTTTTTTTTTGGTGTGCTGGAAAACATGATTCATCACCCTCATTCCTAGACAAGATTTTTTTAACCCTTATTTTTTATTTCTGTAATAGCTTGCTACTTCAAATCTCACTTTGTACATGTTTTATAAACATAATTTTAAAATTTAAAGAATACAATTCCAGTTTGAGTTGCAATTAATTGTGTATCAACACAGAGCGAAAAATATCGAAAGTGGTGTCTGTGTCTACTGTGTAGATAGATAGTGTGTGGTGAGTTTTGAGTTCGAGATAGGGAAGGGACAGTGAATGAGGATGTGAGGAGAATGAGATTGTGATTGTACATATGATTTGCTTACTGCATAGCATATATGATATGCAACTATTTTGTCATCTTGTAGTAGTTAAGACATTGACATTTAAATCGCGAGCCAAGAATCTGCTGAAACTGAAAGCCAAGAAATATGCCATTTCAACATTATTATAGAATAGACAGTGTGAATAGTTGTTGTTTTGTTTTTTATTTTCACATTCAATATGCGTGACTGCATATAAGCAATTTTGAATATGACAAAACAAAACAAAAATAGAAATAAAACATACTAATACTAACACTACAATTGATGCTTTTGTGGCAAGTTGCTATGCTAATACTTAGACCTTACACAAACCACCACTGACCAACGTTGACGACCCCTGAATGTCCCTGGAAATTGATTTTAGACTAACGATTATAAACAAGGAATACAGAGAGATTAGAAAGCAGTTTCATATTTGCCATAATAATCAACCAATTGATTGTGGGCAATCAAAGGAAGAAGAAGAAGAACTTCCAATCCCAACATGACATAACATTTCTTACTTAGACATACATCTTGATAAATTCTGTCCAACTATCAATCAATGCTTACCTATTATTATGTGCCATTTATTTACTCTTAAATCCTGTCAAGAATTTCGATCCTAGATTCCTAATCTTTTCCTTTTACATTATTTTTCTCAATCGTAATTTGTCAGATAGGAATGTCACCTTTCCCCCCTCCTCTCTCTCTCTCTCTCTCTCTCTCTCTCTCTCTCTCTCTCTCTCTCTATATTATATATATATATTATATATTATATATATAATATATATATATATATATATATATATATACAATTATAATTCCTTTGTCATAATTTGAATTGATGTTAAGGTAGATTTTAAATCAATTTTCTTATTCCGTGAATTTCCAAGCAAAAAAAGATTAATAAACAAAATCAATGTTGCCACCCACTTTAGTAACGGCAATCTGAAACCATTGCTGCATTCCTCCTCTTTTTGGGAGTCTTTCCACACGTTCATGGTAGTGAAGGGCAAAACTCCCATTGGAAAAAAATACAAAAAAGATCCTCCTCCCCTCCTGAACCCCCATCCTTTATATTGATATAAATAATAAATTTTGTAAAATAACAATAATAGCTAAAAAAAAAATAATTAAATAACAAAGTGAAGCCATTGCTAGGAGCTTGCGGAAAAACAGCCTTTAAGTGCTTGTTAGAATATCATCAGGCACCCATACTCTTGTTTTCAGCGTGCTGATGATAATTCAGTCCTCTCCTCAATTCTCTATTTGAAAAGAAAATAATTAGTCACTGTAAATTTAGCAACTAAACGTCAAGATCAGAGTGTGTCCCTTACTTTTTGTCAATCTTACAATGGTGCCAGCATTATGTTTAAAAAGTGCGTATTCTTTTGTGCTCGTTGTACACATTTTGCTCAGGAGTGTACGTATTATTACATTTTAAAAATTTAAATTTAAGCATTGTTAACAATCATACACTCTTTAGTGTACTTAACACTTTTATCTGTTTGTTAACATGGACGTTCATAGGGAGTTCAATATAGTATTATCTCAGTGGGTCGTATTAGATTTATATGTTAAGTGGATTCTGGAAGTGGATCCTATTTATATTGCCTATAAATAGTAAGTTTATTCATTGATATAGAATATCAATGATAATGTGCTAATATGGTCTAATTGCCCATCATAAAATTTAACGTTAATTATCATTTTTGGAGGATTGTATGCATTTTTTTTTCATAATCTTACTCTTTTTGAATCTCCATTTTCATTTTCATCGGCCAGGGTTGGCAGCACTTATACCTGCCGCTTCTGGCGCAATCATTCCTATTTCACTCTTCCTTTTCCACAAATTGTCTCTAAAATTCAGATTTTCATTAATGATGGTAATGGTAAGAAGAAAAAAAAAATGGAGGGGGGTGGGGGGGTTAAAAAGGTGAATTTTCTTTTTAATAATAGCCAAAAGAGAGCTAAGTAGGAAAATTAAGTGCAATCTTTTCCCCCATCCCCATTCCATTACCTAATACACATGTGATGTGCAGTTTTGCCAGTTGTGCCCGAATACTGTCTTTAAGTGTTTGGTGGCAAAGTTGGTGATAGTGTTGATACAGAATTATCCATTATTTAAAGATTCCTATTTTCTGATGTTCTGATTCCGCTTTTGGAATATGAAGGGTTGGCAGCTCTGCTTACACTTACATGGACTTTCACTTCCAGTCATAACATTATTATCGTTGGATTTCTGCCATTGTTTAATGTTAATAATTTTGTCCTGTTTTATATTTTACCAGTTCTTGCTCAGAGGAAATCAAATTTAAGTTCTTTCTAGATTCTCCATCAACTCACATTGTTGATAATTATGCCAATAAAATGTGCTGAACGGTTTGGAAATTTATTTTTAAAATTTTGACCCCAAAATACAAAGCTCATGAGAGAATGGTAGATCTTTTTATCTTTTTAAGAATCTGTTTCAAGTCAAAGCTGTCCTGTTCAAACACATTTTTAGTTTGCGTGTGCTTCTTCTTGTCTGTCTTGTGATTTTTCATGGTTGTCTACTACTAATCTAATCTGTTATCAACTTTGTATTATGATGGGTTTTAAAATGTGGAATATGTCAATGTGCTGTTATAAAAAGCACTATAGAAATAGTAAGGTTCTTTATCATTAAAAAAAAAATGACAAACATTCTAGCTCTATAACTTTTACTTTTAGGTCTCAGTCCATTACATTTACATTTATTTTGGTAATCAAATCACAAATTCTGATTGCATTTGACCATGATACTTGAAAGTATTTATTAGCATATGGTAGGTAGTATATTCTCTGAACCATCACCTAAATGTATACATTTATCATGTATCATCATATGTCCTTGGTTTCTATTCTCCTACTTTTACAATGCAAATTTCCTCTCCTGGGCAAGGTTATTTTAACCCGATGCACCTTGTCATGGGTTCTTTGTGGCACTACTTACAATATTTTTTCCCATAAAGACAATGTGTTTGGTACTGGAAACACCTCCAAATTTTGTCTTCTTTGTTTGGACGATGATAATGATTATTGTATTTGATAGGACGGGGGGGGGGGGGGGGGGGGGGGGGGGGATTATATATAATGCCTTCTGCTAGGTGCTTAGCTAAGAATCCTTGTGACAAGACTCGTAATTTACACACTTTACTAGTTTCAACATTAAATAGTTTTGTTTTGTTTTTGGGGGGGTTGTTTTAAAAAAAAATTTGTCATCACTCATTTGCACTTAATGATTATGTACAGTTGTACAGTGATTTTATGTGTCCTAAGTGATTAGTTAAACGTACAAAGATGTACATTGTTAAGAGCCCAATGTTTCAACCCCATGTTCAGACAGTGGCCTTTTTGTAAAAGCACCTTAAAGTTTGAGAGGCTTCTAGTAAACAATTTTCCCAGTTACTTTGGGTATTGACATAACGTTAGGCGGTTCCCTCCTTTTTTTTCAGTACAAGAATACAAGTGACTTCCTAAAATAAATTCAACCAAGAGAAAACTATATCCAAGAAGCACTACCTTTACTTTGTTCTTAAACTATGCTTGATAAAAAAGACATAAAAACACAATCAAATGAAAACTTTTTAAAAGCGCAATATCTATCATATATTTGCAACAGGACAATTGTCTTTAGTGTAGCCATGTTGCCCCCCCCCCCCCCCCCTCTTTTTTTTTTTTCTTCCGTGTCATTATCCAGCCATCCCTCACGGCTATGATCTTTATCGAGGGTGAAACTTTTTAATTATCCTGCTAATGGTCAAACATCACGTCAGATCCCTCCATGTCTTCAAACCGGGGACAGTCCAAATGTAAACAAAGGGATGGTGATTTAACGTGTATAAAATCATATTATTATTATTATTGTTATCTCGAAGAAACTCAAATGATCATGGCCCTTTGGAAAGGAGAGGATATCACGGTATGTCATGGGAAAATGCCCTTGGCTAAGATCAGATGATATATTATTGTTATGGTGATATAATGCTATACGTGTAGACTGCAGTACTTTGAAAAAATACACTTATTTTAAAATTTGGCCAGAAAACTGGTCCTTCAAATATCTATCAATAAACATGGCCCTCTTCTTGGCAAAAGTTCTCAAACCTGGGACTTTTCTGAAGTCTCGGGTTTTAAGAGTTATTTGGTCAATATGAGGATTTCTTAATTGAACGATGCTCGAAGGACGAATTTTCTGGCCAAAATTTTTCTTCCATCTTTTTTTATATTTCTCCAGGGTACGACAGACAGTACATTGGTATGCTGTAAGATAAAGGGTGTTCAGTAATTATGATAGGATTTTAAATGGCTTGTTGGTTTGCAGGGAGATGAAGGCTGATGACTTTTCCACTTTGTCCCCTATCCACGACTTAATTGGTTTTGCATAAATTAAATACAGTGCTATTATTTATACTTTTCCATTTTGACAAGGGCTTGCTCTGTCATTTAAAACAACAAAAACTGTTATTCTTACAAACAAATTCTCTCTCTCTCTCTCTCTCTCTCTATCTCTCTCTCTCTCTATCTCTCTCTCTCTCTCTCTCTCTCTCTCTCTCTCTCTCTCTCTCTCTCTCTCTCTCTCTCGTGTGTGTGTGTGTGTGCGTCACCTACGTCGTAAAGTTCTACATTGTTTTGTTATTCAAGTGCGTTATTATCGGAACACTGCGTGTGAAGTGTTTTCCCTCATTTTATTATTATTATTATTATTATTATTATTATTATTATTATTATTATTATTATTATTATTATTATTATTATTATTATTATTGTGCTTTATAATTGCCCCGTTCCGAGCTGTCTGCTGTTCTAGTTTCATCTAACACGGTTGACTGTGTATCTATCTCAGACAGGTTCAAAGGCTTGGTCTCGAGTCTCTCACTCTCGTGTGTGTCGTCCTTTCGGTTGAAATGTGTTTACTTGCATATTTTGATAATACGATTTAAAATATACACATAGAATATACACAACGTGTTTACTTTTATCGGGTTCGGGAGTTTTATCCTTATTTTTAAAAATAAAATATATTATTGAGGTTGATGTGTCCTGTATTGCCATAATAATAATAAATAATAATAAAAATGATAATAATAATAGACACCTCCTTCCACTATGTGGCATGCCCAGTTTTGAGAGACTTGAATTAAATACGTTCACGAATCCACAAGAGCAGATAAAAGGCTGTAAAAGCCTACATAAATCTGGACTTATATCATATCATAGCATAATATTATAGAGGTTATGAAATGGTTGCCTCTCCTCTCGTGGAGTGAAACCATTCCCACTCACATACAATCTGACAAACAGCGTCGTTTTCATCGTTTTCATAATTGATTGATTAATTAGAATAACGTCACCCATGATAATAATAATAATAATGATGATGATGATGATGATGATGATGATTTGGGGAGGGGGTATGCAGTGAGTTTGGTCGGTCACAATTTAGTATGGGTCATTATTATTCTCTCTCTCTCTCTCTCTCTCTCTCTTTCTCTCTCTCTCTCACACACACACACACACACACACACGCACACACGCCCACTCTCACTCTCTCATGCTGTTAGCTTTTATGCATTTATATGATGCACCTACTCTGCCGTTACTCTGGAAAACACATACCTATTTAAAAATTTGGCCAGAAATCTCGTCCTACAAATATCGATCGTTTTAAATGACTCTAATCTTGGCAAAAACTCTCAAACCTAGGACTTCTTATGGCCAAATGTTTAAATATGTGTTTTTTTTTTCAAGTGTACGACAGTATTGCTCTTCCCAGTATTCATAAAACTGTCTTCAACTGTCGCTTGGTTAGTGGACCAACTGGTTTTCTTCTCTAAAGTTACTTGCAGTACTGAAGTAGTCCATGCCTTTGTTTTTTTGTTGTTTTTTTTTTGGGTTTTTTTTTTGGGGGGGGGGGGGGGGGGGGGTTTAAAAGATATTTATTAATGCGAAACAATGTACCTATTGAAATTCCTACGTGAAGTGTGCGAGATTACGAGCTGTCTGACGCATGACTCAAGGAGAAGAAGAAGAAGAAAGTGATAACGATCAGATAGGGTTGTTGTATTCTCATTACTTTTGGAGATTGTTCAAGCATTCATTTAACTCCTTTTTATTACAATCCAAAATGGTGAGGAAGAAAAATAAATATACGTTTTGTCAATGGTTGTGTGTTATCCTAGGAACTAATAGTAATAGCTTGTTGATGCTATGCGTTAAGTTTAAAAAAAACTCACAACATCCACCAGCCAGATATAATGTACCAACACACAATATGTATTACCTTAAACCTGATTAATTTATGCTATGCGTTTAGTTAAAATACAAACAAAAACAACTCTTAACATCCTCCAGCCAGTTATAAATAATATACAAACACACAAAGCTGTGTGTAACCATAAACGTTTATAGTTTGATTAATACAGTTTAGTGAGAACAACCCATTAAAATGTCTGGCTAAAAACAATAACAAAGAGCCGAGTGACGTCAATCTCACTCCTTCTACAAATCATCTGTGGTAATTTTCAACGTGTCGATTTGTTTTAAATTTTAAAAAAAAGCGAACCGCTAAATTTGGAACTGGGCTGATCAGAATACGTATTGGAATTATAGATTGCTTATCTGTTGATTTTATCACTGTGCTTTATACTCTTTGTTATAATAATAATAATGATAGTATATTTCCATAGCGCCTACGCATCCACTTAACAGTGCTCTGCAGCGCTTTACAATTAACTCTAACGCACAACCACCTCTCTCTCTCTCTCTCTCTCTCTCTCTCTCACTCACTCACTCACACACACTCACACAGAGGCCCACACATATGTATATTATAATTTTTAAACACTAATAAACAAAAACAGATTTTTAAACACTAATAAACAAAAACAGCAACCCAAATAAATGATATGGCTGACAGTTTCACCCAGACCTTATCAGATTTTTATTTGAGAGTAATAAGTCACTACTTGTTTTTGTTTGTTTGTTTTAAGTTGGACACGGCGGTCACCAAAGGTTTTTGTAGTTGTAGTCAAAGAATTTGTCGAAAGCTGTAGAAATAATATTTTATTTATTTATATCTTAATTAAGAATGCATTAAAACCGAAACATTTTTGTACTGGTAGCCTTGGATTGCATTATTGTATTGTTTTGATGGTTATTTCGTGTTATGAATTATATGTTTTTGAAAAGCAAATGAGTAAACAAACGATAATTGCATTGTATTATGATGATCTGATAAGTGTGGATGGGTTTGTGGTGTGTGTGTGGCCTTAGGGTAATAAACAAAAAAGGAGCGTCGATCTGGGTTTTTTAAAAAAATAATGTACTAATGTTTTCAAAGTTTTTTTTTTTTTTGTTTGTTTTTTTTTTTTTGTTTTTTTTTGTGTGGCTGAAGAGGGGTTTTGAGCCAGAAACGTTCCGTGTTTTCTGTTTTGTTGTTGTTTTTTTTTTTTTGTTTGTTTTTTTTTTCTGAATCTATTATTTTAATTTGTTGTTATTACATGTTACAGTCCACAGTTTCTAGCAGCTTAGCTTCGCTGTGCCCGCAGGGTGTGTTGTAGTTGTAAGGGGTTGATGGGAATCATATCATGACAGTTACAGTTACACTTACAGTCGTCATTCTGTGTTATAGGTCACGAGTCGGTCCCTGGGACTGGGGGTGTGTTCAAAGCCAGGGAATCAACCAACGTAAGGCAGACATGCCTACCTTTACGAACAATTCGTAGAGGTACGAAATTTTGACTTCAATATCAGAGCTTCATGAGCATCTCTATGTCATAAAAAATGTATTGATAATGAACGTTTATACAAGACGACATAATTTGAAGGATTTTGAAGTGGTATTTAATCATTGTGAGGGTAAAGTTTTGATTTTTTAAGTTTACTATAGCGACTACAATTTTTATCTCCCAAAAATTACGAATTTTTAGATTTTCAAGTTGGCAGATCTGATTATGTGTGTACGAGTGTCTGAATCTCTCTCTCTCTCTCTCTCTCTCTCTCTCTCTCTCTCTCTCTCTCTCTCTCTCTCTCGCGCGCGCGCGCACTCACACATGATACATACATACCCGCACACTTCCTCTTTTTTATTTTATGTAATAACATGTGACCATTTTTTTTTGGTGCGTATATTAATTTTACACATTATTAATGTATTGAGCTGTTTTTCAATGTAAATATCGGCGAGTAACTACCCCCCCCCCCCCACCCTCTCTCTCTCTCTCTCTCTCTGCCCCCCCCCCCTCTCCTTCTCTCTCTCTTTCTCTCTCTCCTCTCTCTTTCTCTGTCTCTCTCTCTCTGCCCCCCCCTCTCCTTCTCTCTCTTTCTGTCTCTCTCTCCTCTCTCTCTCTCTCTCTCTCTCTCTCTCTCTCTCTCTCTCTCTCTCTCTCCGTTGTGCCACGAAAGAAGAGTTCATGACACCCCTTTCTCTCTTTTTAACACGCCCGCTTTTTTTTTTTTTTTTTTTTTTTTCATCTTCTGTGTTTGAACGTGAGCGGGATGCAAGTGAGTGAGTGAGTCAATCTATAGCAGTGCGAGTGAAAACTGTTAAAAAGTTAATAATGGGTAAGCAGACAGAGAAGAGGGGGATGAACAGTTGAAGGGTCGGTCTCATTTATTTCACTTCACTATTCTGCCGTTTTATGATAAAACGGCGTTAGCGCTATTGGTGTCAGTTTTGAGTTATGTTCGGAAATAGAATTGTGTCCCAGATAAATGTGAACAAGGTTTCCTCCCAATTTTCCGTATATTTACGGAATTCAGTATGTTATAAATCCTCAGTATATTTTCCAATCAGCTGCTAAACGGGGGCGGGGGATAAAGTACGTTATAAATCCTAAGTATTTTTCCAATCACATGATAATCGGGGGCGGGGGGGGGGGGGGGGGGGGGGGGGAGAGAGAGATTAAGTACGTTATGTCTTTTTACTGGAATTCAGCGCTCAGAAGAGGATCGGCCAATGCGTTTGCGTAAAATTTCAGTAAATTTTGGCCTCCCGGATTGGCACAATTCTGTTTGAAGGATTTGTTTACTATTTCAATGTCTAAACGTTGTATTTCTGATAGTGTTATATTATTGACCATTACTGAAAATGAAGTACGTTATGTCTTTTTACTGGAATTCAGCGCTCAGAAAAGGATCAGCCGATGCGTTTGCGTAAAAGTTCAGTAAATTTCGGCCTCCCGCCCGGATTGGCAACCCTGTTTGAAGGATTTGTTTAATATTTCAATTTCTAAACGTTATATTTCTGATAGTGTTAGATATTATTGACCATGACTACATGATCGAGATAGTGTTGGTGTTATGCGTCGTGAAACGGAGATTCCCGCAATATAAATTGCTCATTTTTTGTTTACGTTGGTTGGCGCTTACGTCCGTTTACCATATGACGGCGCTATTATATCCTACCTATCTATACGATTCGTTTCGTTTCGGTTCTTTTTTTAAAAATTATCTTTTGAAATGTTTTTTTTTATTATTTTATATTCGGATTGCGTTTGTTCTCACGCCGGTTCTGACAGACGTGTGATTTCGGGGTTTGTGTGATGTGTGAATGATGTGTGTGTGCTTTCTGTTTTATTTACACACTACACGTGACGTGTTTTATGACTCTTTTCAAACCACGATGCTTGTAATCACATATCTACAATTGCTTCCTATCTCTTATCTTACACTGTTTTATAATATCAGACTTGTCCTTTCTTTATACTTTATACTACTGTCTCATCCTAATTTTTTTTCTTTGATTCATGAGCAATCCTTTTAATGTTTTCTCGTTCAATTTTTTCCCCCCATTTCGTCTCTCTCTCTCTCTCTCTCTCTCTCTCTCTCTCTCTCTCTCTCTCTCTCTCTCTATCTATCTATCTATCTATCTATTCCTCTCTCTCCCTCCCTCTCTCTATCTATTCCTCTCTCTATTTATCTATCTATCTATATACGTATACACACACACACACATCTGTGTCTATCTATGTCTGTCTTTCTCTTCTTATCTTCTTTTTATTCTTCTTCTTCTTCTTCTTCTTCTTCTTCTTCTTCTTCTTCTTCTTCTTCTTCTTCTTCTTCTTCTTCTTCTTCTTCTTCTTCTCTTTCTCTTCTTCTTCTCTTTCTCTTCTTCTTCTTCTCTTTCTCTTATCCTCCTCCTCCTCCTCCTCCTCCTCCGCCTCCTGTTGTCAATGTGTTTTTATATTCCAAGTTTTACGATTGCTCTTGTCTAGTTGAACTGGTTTTACAGCTCGGAAGGTTTCCATTTCTAAGATGCTAATGCTGCATTCTACATTCCACAGTTCGTGTGGATAGATAGCGAGAGAGAGAGCATTAACAGCGTATGGCTGTGGTGATTTACATTGGAAACAATTACTTATATTATGTTTGCTCATACGTTTTGTTTTGTTTTTATCCCCACTGATTGTAGTTTTTAAATAACTCTGATAATAATAAATTAATTAATTAATTAATTTGGCCTTGTTTTGGTTTGTTTTTTTGTTGTTTTTTTTTGTTTGTTTGTTTTTTTTTTTTGTTTTTTTTTTTTTTTGGGGGGGGGGTCATGTAAATCGATCTATATTTGACATACAAATCGGAAGGACGATTTTTCTGTCCAAAATTTTTTAAATACGTGTCTTTCCAGAATACGGTAGAGAGTGGTTAAAATGTTGGCTTGCCTTTTGTTGTTGTTGTTGTTTTTTCTGTTGATTTAACTTTCCTTTTAGTCCCTGGTGTGACGTGTTACAGAGCACCGAGTTATGGGCCATTATTGTTGTTGTTGTTGTTATTATTATTATTATTATTATTATTATTATTATTATTATCATTATTATTATTATGTTGACCTTTTGATATTCCAGTACAGTGTTTTGATGCCCTCGTCACGCATACCATTATCGTCACTGTCGGTCCCTTGACTCATCACCATGTATGGATAATTCATCCACCAAACACGAGAGTACACATACCACTCTTTAAATCACTCTTTTTTTTTCTTTTTCTTTTTTGACATTGTAAATCTTTTTCTTATTGTTTTGTTTATGTATTTATGTGTTTTATTTTTTTTTGTTTCTGTATATTTTTTGTTTATTCATTCATTCATTTATTTATGATTATGTGAAATGTGACGCTTTTGTAGGAGGTGGTAATAGGAAAATGAGGGGGGGGGGAGAGAGAGAGAGAGAGAGAGAGAGAGAGAGAGAGAGAGAGAGAGAGAGAGAGAGAGAGAGAGAGTTGAACACATATATCTGCATTTATTTTGTTTTTAATGAAAATTAAAAGCCAGCTATTAGTCGTCTCTTTCAAGAATTTGTCTCGTTTTCTGTGATGTGCACTGATCCTTTATTCAGCGTGTTACCCTTTTGATAAGACGCTGGACTTTTGTTGGGAGTATTCCGCCAGAGTAAGTCACACCACCGTAAACGTCGTTAGCTTATAGATAGAAAGAAGTAAGAGAGAAAACAAAGCTATGCAAATTCGAACCTTAGCTATTTCGTCGAATCAAGTACCCTGCCTGGGGGTCCCGACGGCTCAGTTGTTATGTTAGAGCACTTGTTTCACACGCAAAGTGTCCGAGGTCGGTCCCGGGATTATTTTATTTCTGATTCCCCCTGTCAACCCAGCTGTGAATGGGTAGCTGGGTCTGTTAGATATGGCTGAAAGTACTTTGCGATAGACAAGCGTCCTATTCAAAGGGTAGCAGGCAATTACCATTGTACGTTTCACACTATAGAAACCGGGATAAGCTCCGGCTCCACGGGCCTAATGGCTCTGAAGGACTACTATTTCTAAGCACCAATCAGAAGCCCAACGTGCAGATTATAAAAAAAAAAAATTACTTGTGGTTTTGAGATTGAAAATGAGGTCATTTGAGCAAATATGAGGTTCGATCGGATCTTTTTTCTTATGAATTTATTGTCATTTTGTTTTTTGGCTAAACATTATATTTGCTTTTTCAACAACTTCAATATCATGTTTCCCTGTCTTTTGGTCCCGTCAATTATTTGTGTTTATATTACTGAGTGCTATGTTGGGTTTTACTTGGGCATTGATTCCGTCGGAGAATGCATTGTTTTGTCATCTGTGTATAGGAGAGAGGGTGTGTGTGTGTGTGTGAGAGAGAGAGAGAGAGAGAGAGAGAGAGAGAGAGAGAGAGAGAGAGAAAAGACACAGAGAGAGAGAGAGAGAAAAGACAGAGAGAGAGAGAGAAAAGACACAGAGAGAGAGAGAGAGAAAAGACAGAGAGAGAGAGAGAGAGAGAGAGAGAGAGAGAGAGAGAGAGAGAGAGAGAGAGAGACCTCTTATGTGCATGATATAATAAATAAATCCCTCAGGATTTTCTGACCTTAAGACTTGAGGTTCCAATGTGTATTTCGAATACGAATTCTTGGATCGATGATATTACACACGACACACAACTTTGTGTGTGTGTGTGTGTGTGTGTGTGTGTGTGTGTGTATTACGTGATTGCGTGTCGTGGTCTGCAATTCGCCCCTTCCAACCAAGGCGGTCAGATGGCCAGAGTTTCTCGTGGCCAATTTCGAAAGTGGCCAAACACTAATTACTAACATTTTGACCCCCTTGAAAAACGCATCGATTTCGATTATAATAAACAAAAATATCGACTTGACATTTAAAAGATGTTCTTGAAAGAAATACTTTTTTTTTTCTTTTTTTAATTTTTTTTGTGTGTGTTAATGCTGTGCGTTTAGATATTTTACTCACAGCAATCAGTCACTCGGATATGACGTACCAACACACAAATCTATGTGTAGCCTAAAACGTTTATAGTCTGACTGATACAATTCGGTGAGAACTATTCATTAGCGTTAATTTCGTTCTATTGATTAATTTTTTATTTATTTATTTTTTATTTTAAAAAGCTTAAATTCTAATTGATGACGGAAGCATCGTTCTCATTTTGGCCCATTTTGACCCAATCTGGCCATGTAACTGGCCATCTGGCCGCCCTGATTTCAGCATAGAGATTGTAATCACCAGCGCCACCACGACCTACCTGTAGTAGTTGTAGCAGTGCAGTACGTCGTCCTCATCATCACACTCGACTTGTTTTGTAAACAATCAATCCAGATTAAGCAATGACTCAACACCCTGTCATGATCTGGGCCACAGGCCTTCTCTCTCTCTCTCTCTCTCTCTCTCTCTCTCTCTCTCTTATTATTATATATATATATATATATATATATATATATATATATATATATATATATATATATATATATATATATATATTATATATATATTAATATATATATATTTGTTTATCTATCCATCCACCCATCTGTCTATTATCCATCGATCTTTTTTTCTTTCTGTCTTTTTTCTATCACTCTCTCGATGACATTTTCTGTCTCTCACTCCCTCCACCTCTCTCTCTCTCTCTCTCTCTCTCTCTCTCTCTCTCTCTCTCTCTCTCTCTCTCTCTCTCTCTCTCTTTTCCTTTCTTTCTTTCCCTTAACCTATCACCCGCACCCTGCCCCCCTGCTCCCTTCTTTTTGTTGGTGTTTTATTATTGTTGTTATTTTTTATTTGATAACATTCCATTACATAACATTATATTACAACCAGGATTTAAGTTTGTCTTGCACCATTCGTCTTGGTCAAGCCCAAAGTGCCGGATAAAACCATTTTGATTGGTTTTTGTATCGAAGACCGGCAGGATATTATTCATTCATAATTCATATCCGTATCATACGTAGACACCGCCCGGCATTACGAGTGGGATTCGTGCCTACACAATAAGTAATTTAGCGTCCAGTAGATCGATAAAAACATGAAATGAAAGCACCCCCTCTTTCCTACCCCCCCCCCCTTGCCCTAAATCCCCCCCCCCCCCTTCCCCTCTAATCAAATCTGACAACAAACATAAGTGCAAGCTGCTAGATTTTGTCTCTCTCGCCCTTCCCGTTTTTTTTTTTATATATCATTTTCTTATCCTGTATATATAAATATATATATAATTTTCTTCAATTCTGTAATATTGCGGGTTACCCTGTTGTTTTCTTACTTTGATATATTGTTTGTGTTTATTTTGTTCTTTATTTTATTAATTTTTGTTTGTTTGTTAGCTGGGGTTTTTTGTTTTTTGGAGTTTTGTTTTTGTTTTTTTTTTTTTTTTTTTTTGGGGGGGGGGGGGTGTTGTTGTATTTTGTCTTCATATGATACAGTGTTGTTGGTTTCTCCTTCCTCCAGCGTGTTGTTTTATTGTACAGGTCCACTTCAAAAGAATATTTCTGTTATATTGTAGGAGCTAAAAAAAAAAAAGTAACAACATGAAGCGTTCATTCTTGTCTTCTTCTTCTTATTCGTCCTCCCTCATATTCTGTCTTCGTGTTTGAATGTCTAGCTGACGATGGAACTCCGTTGTCTTCCTGTGCTGTGCCAGGGGCCCATACAGTTTGGTCTGCAGAGGTGTGGTACCAGGCCAAAAATCTTCTCTCGCTGTTGCAGAAGAGTTCATAGTTTCCTTGTTTTGTTTGTTTGTTGTTGTTTTTGTTTTTTTGTGTGTGTGTGTTTTTTTTTTCCTTTCAGTGTTTCTCTTTCGTCTTTGCTTTAAGTTAGTAGATGAGTCAAATTACTCGTTGTTGTTGTTGTTGTTTATAGCAGCCGTGCACCTACCCCAACCCAAGGTCATATTATTCCTAGTGTTGAGTGCCCCATTGGTAGAGCGTTGTAACATGCCAAGGACCCCGGTTCGAGCCTGGTTGGAGTCAGTTTATTCTGTCCTCCCCCTCTACCCACAATGCGAAATTGGGTCGAGATGTGACCAACAGAAAGAACAATAAGACAAGACTTTATAGAAGGAGCGAAGTTGACGATACCCGGCTCTTTGTTTTTATTTTAAGGCAACATGTTAGTCATTAGTTTCCACAAAATTATATTAATCGGACTATAAACGTTAAAAGTTGCACAGGGTTTTGTTTTTTTTTTTTTTTTTGGTGTCGGTTTGTTCAATTTGGCCGATGGATGTTGTGAGTATTTTACCCAAACGCCTAGCATCAATGCCTTCGTCCAATCTGTAGCAAGATATTTTTATTGTCCATTTCATACCGTAGAAACTGGTTAGAAACCATCTACATGGGCACCGCAGGTCTGATAACCCAAATGGTTATGAGCCCATTGTTGTAACGGAATTACTCTCAAACCAACGAAAAATATTGTCCATTACTACAATGTTAAATCAAGCTTTCGTTATCAGATCTGAAAATGTGTGTACCTGGACCTGGTGGATTTGAAAGCTAATTTCATTATATGTATTTAAACTTTGATTGATTGATTTATTTATTTATTTATTTATTTATTTATTTTTGTTCATTCCCCACATTGGTGGCTGCCGAGGTGTATTTATTTGCAGGTCTGATAACTCACATTGTTGTGGTCTCATTGTTGTAATGGAAATACTCTCAGACCAACGCAAATTCTTCCTCCATTACAACCATGTTAAAACGAGCCCACCGTAATTGAGTCTGGTTATAATCAGGCCTGTAAATATGTTCACGTCGGGTGTTACAATATCAATTTGTCGTGTTTTACAAACCAACAGGTGGTGTTAATGTATATGTACTGCTTAACTCGTTCTTTTTATTTAATCCTTTGGACTGTTTATTATTCCTTGGTATTATCCTATCGTTTTCATTGCGTTACAGGGCTACTATACTGTGCTTCGTTCGAGCATTTCGTCGAATGGTTGGCCACTTTTATGTACCTATGACCGATTCCATTTTATTTTGTCTCTCTCACGTTCAATGTTTTAGCTTGGATTTTTAACTAGTTAACTGTCCTGGGTGGGGTTCCTACCTCCCAGAGTGGGCAGGGGGGTACATACTGTGTCTTCTATCCCCTTCTATCTGTTTTCCAACATGCTTTCTGTCTTTGTCTTGGAATGAGATTACTTGGTTTTGTCCTGGCCCTGGCCGGAGTCCTAGCAGGGAGGGAAACAGTCAAATGCTTAGTTAGAGTTTTGGGAGATGATATTTTATTCCTTGTAAATCATCTCTCTGGTATGCACTGTATTGTTTTGTTTACATGTTATATATGATTTCTAAGCATTTGAATATATCTCTCTGAGTTTGGACCTGTGCTTGTGTCTGGATGAGACTTTTCGGTGATCTCAAAATACTTTGATAGTTGGCTCTTGGAATCCACATTTGTTTCCTATTTGAACAAATTCCCCTTTGTCTTACCTTTTCTTGGGTGCTTTGATTGTAATTTTAGAAATTTTTACTAGCGTCACCTTCGTTCAAGAAAAGCATGCCGCTGAATGGCTGCAGTTTCTAATCGTTCATAATCAGTGCTGTTAAATGGACCCGGTTTGATTGGTGTGGGGTCATTGGGATACTGGAATGGGTCACCGAGGTCCTGCATGATCCCCGGGCTTTACTTTGGGGATGCTCTACATTACCTTTCCTTGTGCTCGAGGCCATTGGTCACATTACAAAGTGTGCTCAAAATTAGCACATAGTGAAAAATGTTCACATTTTGAGAAATATCCAACGTCAAAATAGGCCATTTTACTCAGCACTACTCATGTGTATGTTTACAACTTTCAAAAACAAAGCAGCGTGTTTACATTTATTGAGAAATGTCCAATCGTTGTACAGCAACAATGTGGCTGATGACTTGGTTGGATGAAAACATGAATATAGATCGCTCCCATGGGCATGATCTATATTAACTTTCCATGTGCTCGAGGCTAGGACTTCATATAGATGTCACTGGCTCGAGGTCATTGGTCATATTGCAAAATGTGCTCAAAGTGACCTACATAGTGAAAACTGTTAACAGATCTAACATTATGATTGGTCATTGTGTTCAGCTTGACACATGGGAATGTTTACAACTTTCATAAACAAAGCAGCGTGTTTACATGTGTTCAGAAATGCCCAATCATTGGGCAGCAACAAATCACGTGATTGATGACTCGGACGAAAACCTGAATATAGATCGCTCCCATTGAAAACAGTATAAAGTCTAAAGCCTTGATGTATTGATCACAAATTGAAAATTGAAGCTTGAACGGCATGTGAATAATTTTGTTTGTTTTTTTTTTTGAACTTCTTAACTCTATTTACGTTACAGTCTGTCGTTCCTTACGAAAGTCTTGAACTTTGTGTCGTGTATAGTTTCTCTTTGTCTTTGAGTCACCTTTTTTCTTTATGCTCTCTCTCTCTCTCTCTTTCTCTCTCTCTCTCTTCTCTCTCTCTCTTCTCTCTCTATCTATCTATCTATCTATCTATCTATCTATCTATC
>NC_088368.1:3395170-3412670 GCF_034508935.2 Berghia stephanieae | reverse complement strand
AAGCGCATACTATCTATATAATAAAACGTGTTGACAATCATCGAAATGTCCCCCATCACAACAGCAGGCTTGGCAACCAGTATATCATCTCATATTTTAATACGCTTTGAGGTACAAAACATGATGATATATTGGGATGTTGATTCTCGAAGTCCCAGGTTTAAGAGTTTTTGTCAAGATGAGGGTCATTTAAATCGATCGATATAATTTGAAGGACGAGTTTTCTGGCCAAATTTTAAAATAGGAGTTTCTCCAGAGTACTGCAGAATAGATAGGCCTAACCGAGTGTTGGAACATTGAAGCACCCGTTTGTACACATTAAAAAAAAAAAAAAAAAGAAAAAGAGAGAGCTTTTATATAGCGCAATATCCACTAAATGTGCTCATGGCGCTTTACAAGGGGTCCCTGGTCAACATCACCATTTAACATGTAGGACGGGACATTTAAGAATAATACTAATATTTTTTAAAGTATTATTGAAGGCCCCCTACAGTGTCAGAAAATTTTATTAACACTTAATGGACTGCATGTCTGGGTTTTAGGGTTTTTAGAATAATGCGCGTCTCTGTGGTTTAATGGTATGGCACTTGCCTTTGGACTGGAAGGTCCAGGGTTCGAGTACCGCTCTGAGCGGCGCATAGTTGGATCATTGGAAGAGGCTCCTTACTCAATTTCTCTCATTGTACTCATGTAAAATACGTTAACAGCGCTGTCACTTTTCGGGGGGGGGGGGGGGGGGGGGGGGGAGATGTATTATCGCCTAATAGGCGTCATGTCTTTGTCCTACATGTTAAGTGTTGATGTTGGCTAGGGACCCCTTGTAAAGCGCTTTTGTGCGCGTTTAGGGGATATTGCGCGATATAAATCATCAAGTTTTTGATAGGAGCAAAAGGGAAAATGGTGTGGGTGATATCCTTAACTTTCAGATGCAGGAATTTACTGTGATTAAGTGTTGAGCTGTGCTGTGTCGTGTAAATCGCTGGGCCATTTAATGATGACGTAAGATGTGTGTCAACACTGGACGACCCTGTGACCCCGTGTGTTATTAGTACTGCTTTCATTTTTCATGAAAATCCATTAGCCCCTAATGGTCACACTGACCGTGACCCTCTATAATACAGGGGAGCAGCGGGGCTCAGCGGTACGGTCTTTGCTTCCTACCCGAAAGGTACCGAGTTCAATCACTCGCCACTGCGTTGTGTGGCCTTGAGCAAGTCACCTCGCCCTAGTTCACTTTGCGGCGCTGCTCTGCGGCTGACGCCTGTGTTATTCCAGTCTTCCCTTGGAATAGACCCTAAAGACAAATTTCGCCTTGGGGATGAATAAAGGGAATGTTATTTATTTTATTATTAATACACACACACAAACACACACACATACCCAGAGAGAGAGAGAGAGAGAGAGAGAGAGAGAGAGAGGCATTGCCTCATCCTCTCTCTCTCTTCTCTCTCTCTCTCTCTCTCTCTCTCTCTCTCTCTCTCTTCTCTTCTCTTCTCTCTCTCTAATATAGAACTGGATAACAATACTACTAATCGGGGTAGGTCTATTACTATTACACGAGTCAGTGTCAAGGAAAGATAATAGCCGATACGTATACTGCCGTACTCTGCATGGAAAAACCCATATTTAAAAATTTGGCCAGAAAACTCGTCCTTCAAATATCGATCGATTTAAATGAATTCATCTTGGCAAAAAAAAAAAAAGAAAAACAACTCTCAAACCTGGGGCTTCGCGCAAAGTCCCAGATTTGAGAGTGTTTTTTTTTTTTTTGCCAAGATGGGGTTCATTTAAATCGATCGATATTTGAAGGACGATTTTCTGGCCAAATTGTTAAATATGTTGTTTTTTTTGTTTTTTTTACAATGTATGGTAGTTTTCGTACAGCAGTCAGTCATTCAGTCATGCATCACCAGTTACCTACCGGGATTATTGAACAATCGGGGTGGAGTTGTTGTTGTCGGCAAGAGTTAAGGCCCCTGTGTATTTCTGCCTTTTTTTTTTTTTAATTCTCTACGTGTGGGGTTCTATTGTAGCCTAACCAGCGATATCTATAGATGTCGCTGAGTGAATCCATCCAACATCATATCTCACCGGGTTTTTTTAGGCAGGCCTGCCTACTATAACGATAAATTTGTAGAATTACGAAATTTTGGCTCTAATTTTAGAACTTCGTGAGCATCTCTAAGTCAATAAACAAGAGATGAAGTGAGTAGAAAAGCGCCAGAAGACAATAGAAAATTTAAAAAAAATTCGCGGCGGTGATAGGGTTTGAACCTGCGACCTTATTGGTACGACAACTCCGCCTGGCCGATGAGAGCGTGACTCTACCATATGAGCTATCCACGAACCCAAAAAAAAAAATCTTATCAAACTCAGGTCATTCATTACTAGAGCCCCCTCTCACCGACTACTGGAGACCGCGGGTTCAACACACAACCACCGCGAAGTTAACTGGCCAGCAATTAAGCTTAATAGCCAATATTCTCAACACAAACATATTATAACATCGAAACAATTGAGACATTGAGTATGTTCCGGTATGTGGGGTGAATTTTTAATTCAGAAAAGTGAGTGGAGCAGGCACTTATGTTGGTAACAATAAGTCAATAAAGCAGTCTTAGACATTAAAATAAAACCATTGAAAATGGAAGTTAAATGGCAGACGACATAACTTTAAGAATTTTGAAGTGTTATTCAATCCGTGTGTAGGTAAATTGTTGATTTTTAAAGTTAACTTTGGCGACTACAAGTTTCATGTCCTGAAAATTATGAATTTTCAACATTTTCAAGTTGGCAGGTCTGCTAAAGAGATGAGTAGAAGCGATGCGACTCGGTTCCGTTTAAGTCCAATTCTTGCCGTTAAAGGGTTAATGGAGTTTGTTGGTTTCTCTCTCTCTCTCTCTCTCTCTCTCTCTCTCTCTCTCTCTCTCTCTCTCTCTCTCTCTCTCTCTCTCTCTACGTCCTCAGAGTTTGGGCGGGCTTTTCTTCCTAGTACTAATATGTACTATTACTGCTTTATTCTACCTGTAGAAGACACCCTAACTATGACTCGTATGGTGTAGGTTATTAGTGCCGGCCGTGATAATGCACCACCGTGTTCAATGTCAGTTTAGTAAGATAGACATTAGCGGGGCAATTCAGGTCGTTATTGGTACCGTGTACTGGCGGGAATGAGCTGATTGATGTGGGCACCTTTGGATTTGGACACCCCGGTATTTTTGTGGGGATTTTTGTTGTTGTTGTTGTTGGTTCGTGGGTGATGCCGATGTGTTGTGAGCATAATTGGGGGAGGGGGAAGGGGGAAAGACGCCGACATGCGAGTTGATAGATAGATATTGATAGGTGGGTAGATAGATAAATAGATAGATAGAGATAGATAGATAGATAGATAGACGGTCGGTAGGTAGGTAGGTAGGTAGGTAGGTAGGTAGATAGATAAGTAGGTAGGTTGGTGGATGGATGGAGAGAGGCAGGGGACAAGAGAGGGAGATAGAGTTGATGAAAGGGGGGGAGAGAGAGAGAGAGAGAGAGAGAGAGAGAGAGGGGGGGGGGGGGGGGGGGGGGGGGGGCGAAACTGCTATCCAAGTAATTCCCAGTAAGGTGTCATTCAGTACATTTATCCATTGTTTTCTTGATTTGGATTCGAGACGTAGTTATTGTAGGTATTCCTGTTCCGCCGGGAATGCTATGACAAAACGCGTTTTGTGTCTGGTTGATTTCGGCCAGAAACCATATCCCGTACTCCAATTCTGAATTGGGTGACAAATGAAGAAGAATCACATGCGTGACTTTTAGTTCACGTTCGACTGTCAAGAAGGCTTTCGAATTTCACATATCGGTGGATTTAAACGACCTTGACCTTATCTTACATGTTAAGTGTTGGTCAGGGACCCTTCGTAAAGCGCTTTCGGCATGTTAAGTGGAGACTGTTCTTTATTAAAGCTCTAGTTTGTTTGTTTTTTAAATTGTTTTGTTTGTTTTTTAAATTGTTTTGTTTGTTTAAAGCTGTTATATTTATTTTTGTACATTATTTTTTGTTTCTTAAAAAAAAAGAATTGGGACCAGTTCACAAATTCTAGCAGCTTACTATTCAGTTCATATGGAAACCTCAGATTTTAGACTTTTTGACAAGTTGAGCGTCCTTATCATCGATCGATCTTTGAAAGTTTTTTTTTTCTGTCCAAAATGGGAAGAAGAAAAAAAAAAAAATTTATATAGCGCAATATCCACAAAACGTGCTCAAAACGCGTTGTGTCCCTAGCCCTTATGCTCTATGGCTCTCAAGATAGTATATCATTGTCTTTTTCTCCGTCCCCATACACCCCCTCATTCCCCTCTGTACTATTGACATACATATCCACTCATTCATAGCCATATTGTGAGAATGGTCTAGTCTATTTTGTATTGAAGAAGAGAAGAATTTTAAACATGGAATCTGTTCCACTGAGTGGTCATGATTTAATGAGGACTGCATCAGCACTTCCCACGCCTGGGTTATAATGTTCCTTGACACGAGTCGGTGTTCATTGACACGGAGCTGTGTTCATTGACGCAGGGTTGGTGTTCATTGACACTGGGGATGATCTTTCGTACATTTCCATTTGGTCATCATATTGCAAAATGTGCTCAAAGTGACCCTCATGGTGAAAAGCGTTCACAGTTTTAGAAATATCCAACGTGACAATTGGTCGTCTTGCTCATCATGACTCATGTTTACAACTTTCGTAAACAAAGCAGCGTGTTTACATTGATTGAGAATTGTCCAATCGTTGTACAGCAACAAATCATGTGATAGATGACTGGATTGGACGAAAACATGAATATAGATTGCTCCCATCCTTTAAGAACAATTAGACACCCGGAAATCATGATGTCTTGGAATTTTAGGAAGATGTGAGAGGAGAGAATGATGAGAAAAACGGGTAGAAGAGAGAGAGAGGGAGGTAGAGATAGAGAGGGGAATACATAGGTCGGTAGGTAGGAAGATTGGTAGATAGATAGATAGTGAGAGAGAGAGAGAGCGGTGGAGAGAGAGAGAGAGAGAGAGAGAGGGAGGGGGGGGGGTAAAGATAGAGGGGGATACATAGGTCGGTAGGTAGGAAGATTGGTAGATAGATAGTGAGAGAGAGGAAGTGGAGAGAGGGGAGAGAGAGAAGGAGAGAGGTAAGATAGAGGGGGATACATAGGTCGGTAGGTAGGAAGATTGGTAGATAGATAGTGAGAGAGAGAGCGGTGGAGAGAGAGAGAGAGAGAGAGAGAGAGAGAGGGGGGTAAAGATAGAGGGGGATACATAGGTCGGTAGGTAGGAAGATTGGTAGATAGATAGTGAGAGAGAGAGAGAGAGAGAGGTAAAGATAGAGGGGGATACATAGGTCGGTAGGTAGGAAGATTGGTAGATAGATAGTGAGAGAGAGAGAGAGAGAGAGAGAGAGAGAGAGAGAGAGAGAGAGAGAGAGAGAGAGAGAGAGAGAGAGAGAGAGAGAGAGAGGGGGGTGTAGAAACAACGATTCTGAACACGTTCATTTTGTTGTTCTCTAGGATTCGAATCGTGTTGTTTTTGTCAATGAGAATATGGACAGTGCACGGCACTGCTGGTGTGTTACGATATCAGTGACTCTATGAATGGAATGTGAATGACGACAATATATTGTGTTGTATAATATGCACCTTTAAATATTTATTGATTTGAGTGGTTACCCTTTTTTATCGTCAGTCAATTATTTGTCATAAGTTGGAATTTCAATGCGTTCCCTGTTTTGCCTTACTTCGACAAAATGCATTATTATTAAATATTGTTATTGTTGTTGTTGTTATTATTATTATTATTATTATTATTATTATTATTATTATTATTATTATTATTATTATTATTATTATTATTATTGTTGTTGTTGTTGTTGTTGTTGATTATTATTGCTATTACTGTTATCATTATTGTTATTGTTACAATTGATGTTATTGATATTATCATCAACATCATCATCGATCGCCATCATTATATTTTACCATTATTAATTTATTTATTATAACTTCTTCTTCTTCTTCTTCTTCTTCTTCTTCTTCTTCTTCTTCTTCTTCTTCTTCTTCTTCTTCTTCTTCTTCTTCTTCTTCTTCTTTTCTTCTTCTTCTTCTTTCTTCTTCTTCTTCTTCTTCTTTTTTCTTTCTTCTTCTTCTTCTTCTTTTCTTCTTCTTTTTTTCTTTCTTCTTCTTCTTCTTCTTCTTCTTCTTCTTCCTCTTCTTTTTCTTTTCTTTAATTTTTCTCATTTTATCCACAAAACATTTATTTTAAATATGTATGAATTAATCCGACTGCTGGCATGTCGTGCAATCTCAAACACGAGGCTTTGCGGACGTCCCAGATTCGAGCGTCTTTGCCAAGATGAGGGCGGGTCATTTAAATCGATCGGTATTTGAAGGACGAGTTTTCTGGCCAAATGTTTAACCCTCTCCTTACCAGCCATTTTCAGGATTTTCCCCAAAACTTCACAAACAACTAACACAAAAATAGATTTTTTATCATTCAACTACAATAGCAGTAAGTTCTTGCGATAAAGCATTTCTGTTAGCAAAACATGCTCTACAACACGCTGTTAATTTTCTTTAAATTTCATGATGTACAAGAGAAATTTTAATAAGAAAGATAATAATTAATAATAAATTGAGCTTTATTTAGAGCAATATTCACTAAATGTGCTCAAGGCGCTTTACAAGGGGTCCCTGGTCAACAGCAACATTTGACATGTAGGACGGGACATGACGCCTGTTAGGCGATATTACAATTTTTCGGACCAAGACAACGCTGTTAACGGCCAGGTACTCTGGGTGAGAGATTGTGAGTAAAGAGCCTTTTCCAAGAACTCAACTATGCGCCGAGCGCGAGGCTCGAACCCAGGACCTTCCGATCCGAAAGCGAGTGTCATACTACAAAGATGTTGGTTTTATCGTAACGAATGTGACGATTTTCCTATAGTTGGTAAGGAGGGGGTTAAATACAGGTTTTCCGAGAGTGAGACAGTTAACTGGTTAATTTAAAACTTTTCTGGCCATTTAAAAAACAAAAATAAGTGTTTGCTAGAATATGGCAGTATAATTGTGTAAATCGCAGACAGCTCAACGATTATTGATAAATGGAGATTGATAGCCACTGTGCTTATATTACCTCATCGTCTTCACGATCATCCTATTATAATATGTGTGTGATCAATGCTCACGGTGTCGTAGAGGTCGAACACAGGTTTGTTGTTTGTTTGTTTGTTTTTTTGTTTATTTTGTTTTTTTTTTTTTTAATTTCTCAACTTTTTCGCCGTCTGTAGGCATACATGTTTTTTTTTCTTCACCGAACTGATAATAATAAATGGAAAATAGATAGTACAGCGCGTTTATCAAATGGTGTCGTGCGGCTATGTGGTCTTGTGGTAAGACACTCTGGCTTTCGGATCGGAAGGTCCAGGGTTCGAGCCTAGCTCGGCGCTTAGTTGAGTCCTTGGAAAAAGGCTCTTAACTCACATTCTCTCACTGTACTCAGGTGTAAAATGAGTACCTGGTCGCCAAAAACGTTGTCTCTGTCGGAAAAATTGTAAATATCGCCTAACAGGCTCTTGTCGTGTTCTACATGCTATGTCTTGCTGATGGTCAGGGGCCCTTTGTGAAGCGCTTTGAGCACCTTTAGTGGATATTGCGCTATATAAAAGCTCTAAGTTTTTTGTTGTTGGTTTTAATCTATCATTCTATATTGATCAACAATATTGTATGATGGGATTGATCTGTAATAATATTTATTTATCATTTGTATCCTCCCACCGCCCCCGCTTCCCAATCTTTGTCTCCTCACTCTATTGCTCTCATCGTTTGTCTTCTCTCTCTCTCTCTCTCTCTCTCTCTCTCTCTCTCTCTCTCTCTCTCTCTCTCTGCTCTGCTCTCTCATTCTCTTGACAATCATTTGTTTAGGATATAAAAGGAGGCTGACCACAATTCTACCAGACTCTGGAAAAACAATTCACGGAGTCCCAGGTTTAAGTTTTGGCCAAGATCAGGATCCTTTTAAAGATCTGACCAAGTCGTGTGTATGAAAGATGCCAGAAAAAGCAAGAAAGAAAAATACAAGGGAAAAAAAAACATCCCAAAAAATCAGTCTTACTTCGACTGGGGTTCGAACCTCAGACCTTTTGATTACCGGTCAGATGGTATACCTATCATACAAACTTGTTCAGATCTTTATCACACACCGGTGCCTGCTCCCTAGTTCTAAATTTGATATCGGGGTTATTTTAATTGAAGTTGAATGACTAGTTTTCTGGTCAAAATTTTAGATATTTGTTTTTATGGAGTTGTTTTGTTGTTTCCCCACCCCCCATGTACGGCATACGTTTAAGGGGGAGGGGGTGAGAGGAGGATACAAATATATTTATTTCACATTTCATTTATTAGCCATAAAGGGACACAACTAAGGGACGTAACGCTCTCCTTACCAACCGTTGGAAAATCGTCACATTCGTTACGACAAAAGCAACTATTCTATTCTGGTTTCTTTTATATGTCAGGAAATGTTTTATTAAAGGCCTAGCTATAAAAACTAGACCCTGTATTGTTGAACACAGTGTGCTGAAGAATTTTACGTATAGAAAGCACTTGATGCTTTCTGTTTGAGTAAGAAATGTCTGATTTTGTGTTGGGCGGATGTGACGTTTCTGGGGATAATGCTGAAAATGGCTGGTATGGAAAGAGCTAATGGGAGACTAATTTCTTAAAGCATTTTCAGCTCCAAGGAGATAAAGTGTATATGAGGTCATTGTAATTTTATTTGGGTGGGGTGATGGGGGGGGGGGGGGGGGGAATGAGTGTCCAAAGACCAAGTAGTCCAATTGTGTACAATAAGCGTCTTGCTGGTCCGATGATGATGGTGGTGATTCATTGTTGATTGAGATATTAATATATGTACATATCTCTCGATGTCGCAGACCTGCCAACTTGAAATTGAAAAAGAAATTCGTAGTTTTCAGGGGTAACAACACAGTAGACATTATAACTACTTTTTAAAACGACCAATTTGTGTTTAAATACTTTAAATTCCTATACTAGCTTTGACAAGACTTTGTTTTCAAGAAGTTTATTGGATTAAAGATCATAACTCACTCAACCCTAAATCTAACACCGACTATATCCGTAGTTTACCCTGGTTACTTTTATCCCATTCCTATTTATTACATTTTTCTGAAATAAATTATAGGCGTAGTAGCAAAGCTAATGTGTTTTAGCTTTTGCATGTTAATGGTAGCTGAATAAAACTATCTATTTAATACATATTTTTCCAATTTTGAAAAATATCAAAAATCTCTAGGGTTGAGTGAGTTAATATAATTGTCAATTAGGATAGAGAAATGTGTAGTTTTACGAAGTAAAGTTGTCGTAGTAGATGTAGTTTTGAGTCTGATATCGTTTTTACTTCCCACCCACGCCGTCTTCCATTGTACAAAGACCTATTGTTTGTCGTCCACTCCAGAAAATGGGGGAGATTGCCTTCTTGTTCTCTTTGCTCTGTCCTTGTATTCTGCCGTACTCTGGAAAAACCCATGTTTAAAATTTTGGCCAGAGAACTCGTCCTTCATATATTGATTGATTTTAAATGACCATCATCTTGGCAAAAACTCTCAAACCTGGGACTTCGCAAAGTCTTCATTAATGTCCAAGGTTTAAGAGTTTTTGCCTTAGATGAGGGTCATTTAAATCGATCGATATTTGAAGGACGAGTTTTCTGGCCAAATATTTAAATATGGTTTTTCCAGAGTGCGACAGTAATGGTGTGTGCGGTCTCTCGGTTAGATGGGGCCTCAGACTAGAGTGGTTAGGTTTGGAGTGGGTGAGAGGTGAGAGGTCACCTCGGACCAGACAGCCACCAACCAAAATTTCACAGTATGCCACTAAGACAGACTTAACGGGTTTAGACCATTATATTTCCTTTCTATAAATTGCCTTGGTATAAGCAGAATTTTTTTTTTCTGGAGCAAAATTCAGATTTTAAATATCTCCACATATCTCATTTTTAACCAAAACTGGTGAAAATATTGACATTGTTAGAAATAAATGTGATTGAATTATCCTGCATCAATTTTGAAAATATTAAATTGAGAACTTAGGGAGCAGGCACTGGTGTAAGATAAAGATTTGAATACGTGTTATGAAACAGTGCCAAAGAAAGGAAGAAAAATATAAGAATTTTTAAAAAAATCCTTGCATTGTAAGTCTTGATTTTTAAAAGAATGTTTGGAGGTTTGTTTGTTTGTTTGTTTTTTTTTTTGGTTTTTTTGTTTTTTTTTTTTTTTTTTTTTTTTTTTTTTTTTTTTTTTTTTGGGGGGGGGGGGGGGTATTTTTGAATGTTTTTTTTTCCGTGCCTCTTGTATTTTCTTGCTTGCTTTGTCTGGCACTGTTTCATACCACTTTATCAGATCTTTATAAATTTTGAATCATTTCAGAATGATGATTCAGAGAAGTGAGTTTAGAACTCATGTATTTCGGACTGATCGTTCCTTTTGTACTGGTTATTTTCACAATGCCAACCACTAACTGTCACGTTCTCATTCAAACGTTGAGCCTCGCCGAGTAACTTGTATGTACCTTGTTTGTTTCCTTACCCAAGGATGCAATTCTCCTTCTTCTTGGCGATCGCTGGATGCAATTCCAGTAATTCCAGGCCCCGAGTTTTGCCCTCATCATCATCCATCGCATCTCATCGGTAACTGGTCACTCTAACAAGCTCAAAACGACTATGAACATATCATGTGTTCAGCTTGAATAGATAACTTTAAGCTAAGACCAATTATTGATAACGCTTGGGGATTCCCTTTTATCCAAACAAATGTGTCACTGCATGACGTAATTGGTCGGAAGGTGAACATTTTGTATTTGGATTTTTGTTGTTGTTGTTGTTGTTGTTGTTGTTGTTGTTGTTGTTGTTGTATTTTCTGAAAGAATATGCTTGTGACGAGCGATTTTCTTTCACTGCGTGATTTCTTTATCATTCGTCAGTGTCTCATTTAAAACCACTTCAAACCTAGTGGACGAGACATATATTTTATTAAAACCTCCAGTAAGATAATCAAAACATGGACAGCCTTTCTCCAATAAAGCTCCAAATCTTTCTAACGGAAATTTTGGTCGTTAGGTGGGAAACATTTCCATTGTATAACGGAACACTTACTTTCAGCTTAAGGCTTATTTACCTGTTCAAATTGTCTGCCTGTTGTATCCATGCCTCCTGCTAATTACCTTTTCCAAACAAGACGCCAACGTGCGTAGGCCCTGAGGTCTTGTCTCGTTCAAGAGTAGCTAAATTGCAATTACTGTCCTAGTCTCTCCGGTAATTCTCCGTTATTCTTTCTTACCAAAGCATCTGGATATCATTGGCTATCTAAAACAGGAACATTCTTCTGATTGGCTATTTTCATTTCACAAAACCAAATTCATTTCTGATTTTAATCACACACACGCTAAGAAGCCCAAGAGAAAAGAGCTATCTCTCCAATTTCAAACTTGTAAAAGTTTGTCTATCTCGGCTGGAGCTCCTGCCTGGTCCTTTTCCGTGTCGTTGGAGCACCCAGTTGTGCCGAATCCCTGCATCCCAGTCCTTGAACAGCGGTAAACCCCTTATGTCAGCCTAACTACAACACACTGTTGTGATGTCCAGAAAACTCTGCAAAGCAGGCGCCAACCCTGGAACTAGCTGATACATTTGCCTCAGTCAAGCAAGCCGGCGGGATAAAGATAAGCCAAACGGGCTATACCATTTTCAAATGTATTTTCCACGGACACAAGTGATTAAAAACTAACTTACTCGATCAATCATAAATGAATCGATTAATGAAACAATAGATAAATAAATAATGAATTAGATCCACTCAATTAGAGCTATTCTTCCTGATGTTAAATAAATACTTCTTCTTTCTATCTTTTCCTGTAACAATCTAATTAAACTTTATGTATAGAATTGTTATTATTGCATTGGGCGTTACTATTGTCTTGACTCACTTGTTATTAATACAATTAAGTTATAAGGGATCCTAAAGCAATTCTTGATCTCCCCTAGATTAAACCTGAGCCGTTTGTGATATAGGTTGAGTGGTGCAGCTGGTAACGAGAGCCATAGCGCGCATACTACTTCGAATCCAGACCATTGAGCTATCAGTTGGACTCGATCCCACAAATTAACACACAACCCGCCACAATGCTCACCAGAACATTTTAATCTTTATTTGAAGTAAATCGGGTGATTTTTCATGAATTTATGGTCAGGTGTAAGGGAAAGGTATCCAGCAACTTTTCTCAAATTTTTATACTTTTTCAACTTGACTAAGCTGTTAAAAAAAGCTGTTTAAAAAATTATTTAGAAGTGAAATTAAGCTTTGATATTTCCCGGAGATGTACAAAAACGGTTGTTTTAATCACTTATGACAAGAACTCATTTTTGATTTTAAAAATCGACATTCTGACTAGATTTGACAATATCTCAGTTCAAACCTTTTCCCCATCCGACTGATTACGTCATTCACTGTAGCAATAAATGACTTGACGCATTCAAAAGATAACGTACCTAATGGACCATGTTAAGAAGAATGGTAAGATAATAAATAAAAAGCACGGGACATAATACTATTGCAATCGTTTCAACATCGTCGACAAGACAATGCTGTTTGGTGTCGGAAATCTTACCGTATTGCCATCGACGTACTCCTTCCTACAGTCCTAGACAAGATAGAAGCAAGCCTGTCTGCTTTTGCTTTATCTTTTTATAAATGTTGTTGTTATTTGATTTTGCTTGTTTTGTTGTTTTGTTGGGTTTTTTTTTTTTTTTTTTTGTGGGTTTTTTGTTTGTTTTTTTTGTTTGGTTTTTTTTTTATTTTGTGGGGGGGGGGCGTTGTTTGTTTGTTTGTTTTGTAGAGCATAATGATGAATGATCTCTCTCTCTCTCTCTCTCTCTCTCTCTCTCTCTCTCTCTCTCTCTCTCTCTCTCTCTCCCCTTGTATATTCCTCAATTCTATTTGCTTTCTCTTGGTTTGTCCTCCCCTATCACATTTTTTATCTTGCACTACTACATATGCCTGCGTACTCTCCAATTTTAGATTCCAGATAGAAAATACTAAAATCAACGTATACATATATGCAAGTCTGGCATCTTATTATTTGCAGTTCTGATAACCCAATTCCTTGTCGGCTCATTGTTGTAATGGAACTCTGAATAAAATGAAGCAAAATATTGTCCACTTATGGGCCTAGTTTAATATTGTTGTAATGGACAATATTTTGCTTCATTTTTTTTAGATTTCCATTACAACAATGAGCTCATAAGGAATTGGGTTATCAGACCTTCAAATAAGTGCACGTCGACTAAAATGGATAAAGTGTAAAGGAGACAGGAGATGAGAATAGTATGGTAATGGCGTGTTATAACAAAGAGGCGAGACTAATCAGATTAGAAGCGATAATACCATCTGACCACCACGTAAGTGGGTCATTGAATGGCATAGAAAGGCTGGGATGGGGAGAACCACAGACTAGGGAGTCCTGTATTCTCTATGGGGAGAACATACCATTAGGGACAAAATGCCTTTTTTAAATTGGCCAGATTTTTTTACTTACACGCCGATGAATTATTATTAATAATATAATGCCGCCATCGACTTGTCACAGTATTTTTTTAGAGCTGAGACTTCAAAGAAGTTTTAGTATTGGGTTTAAAGGGAAATGATGAGGATTTATCGATATTGTTATTGGGTTTGTTTTAGTAGCGAAAATGATGGAAAAGAAAAGATGCCTTTATAGCAAAACGATATTCAAGCCCTTGGGGACTGCTATTTAGATGGTTTTTGGTACGTTGTATATGGTCTACTCTCTCTCTCTCTCTCTCTCTCTCTCTCTCTCTCTCTCTCTCTCTCTCTCTTTTCTTCTCTCTCTCTCTCTCTCTTTCTCTCTCTCTCTCTTTCTCTTCTTTCTTTCTTTCTTTCTTTCTTTTTCTCTCTCTTCTTTCTCTCAGTCTTTTTCTTTCTCTCTCTCTCTGTGCTCTCTCTCTCTCTCTCTCTCTTTTTTTTTCTCTCTCTCTCTCTCTTTCTCTTCTTTCTTTCTTTCTTTCTTTCTTTTTCTCTCTCTTCTTTCTCTCAGTCTTTTTCTTTCTTCTCTCTTTTTCTCTCTCTTCTTCTCTCTTCTTTCTCTCTCTCTCTTCTCTCTCTCTCTCTCTCTCTCTTTCTCTCTCTCTCTTCTTCTCTCTCTACTCTCTCTCTCTCTCTCTCTCTCTCTCTCTCTTGTCTACTCTCTCTCCACCTTTCATCTTTGATAGTTGAGGCTCATTATCATTCGTTTCTCTCCTTGACATGAGCTGAAGTTCAGTCTCTGCGCAACCAACGATGAGCACAGTACGTATTCTATACCATACCATACCACTGTGTGAGGGAATTGAGGAGGGAAGGGGGTGGGGCGCAACAGGAGGGCGGGGGGGATGGTGATAATATATGCATTGAATATTTATGCGAGATTTTGAGTCTTTTTCTTTGTTTTTTTTTTTTTCTGTTTATTATTCAGATGGCTCATGAAATGTTTTTCTATTTTTCATTTGTTGTTGTTGTTGTATTGTATTGTATTGTATGCTGTGTATTATTTATTCAATTGTTTTTTGTTTTGTTGTTGTTGTTGTTTGTTGTTTTTTAGGGTTTTTCTTCTATTGGGGCTTGCAGAAAATGACAAATATATCGACTGCACCCAAGATGAAAACCCTTTCTATTGCTTTTGAAGCGTGTGCTTTGCTAACCGAGCCCAGGGGGGGGGGGGAAGAGAGGGGGAGAGAGAGAGAGAGAGAGAGAGAGAGAGAGAGAGAGAGAGAGAGAGAAAGAAAGAACGAGAGAGAGAAAGAAAAAGATAGAGAGAAAGAAGAGAGAGGTGGTATGATATGAGTGTGATTAAAGATCTTTACTAACCATCCAACCATTAAGCCAACGATTGAGAGGAATTACGTGCGAATGTATTATAATTACCTATGACATTATATGTTTATTTCTAAGGGCACGTTCGAACAATGGTAAAGTGGGCTTGCTCTCTCTCTCTCTTCCTGGAAAATTAGGAAGTAGGCCTTCTGTGTAATTTTCCTGTAATCCGAGATCTATATTCCTTTGTCCTTTTCGAGGCCTTGCGTTTGGTTGTGGTCTTTGTTTGGGGTTTTGTTTTGTTATTTATTGGATCGATATAAAAAAAAAAATATATATATATAATATATATATGGGTTTGAAACGAATATTTTTGTGTTCGTGGATAGCTCACACGGTAGAGCCACGCTCTCACCTGCCAGGCGGAGTTGTCGTACCAATAAGGTCGCAGGTTCAAACCCCACCACCACCGCGAAAAAAATTTTTATTCTCTATTCTGGCACTTTTCTACTCACTTCATATCTTGTTGTTACCAACATAAGTGCCTGCTCCACTCACTTTTCTGAATTAAAAATTCACCCCATACACCGGAGCATACTCAATGTCTCAATCGTTTCTATGTTATATGTTTGTGATGAGAATATTGGCCATTAAGCTTAACTGCTGGTCAAAATTACTTCGCGATGGTGGTGAACGAATCGGCGATCTCAAGAAGTGGGTGAGAGAGGGATCTAGAAATGACTTTGGGTTTGAAACGAATATTTTTGTGTTCGTGGATAGCTCACACGGTAGAGCCACGCTCTCACCTGCCAGGCGGAGTTGTCGTATCAATAAGGTCGCAGGTTCAAACCCCACCACCGCCGCGAAAAAAAATTTTATTCTCTATTGTCTTCTGGCACTTTTCTACTCACTTCATATCTTGTTGTTACCAACATAAGTGCCTGCTCCACTCACTTTTCTGAATCAAGGGACGCTACTCTTCGGCTAATCTCATTCCCTATTGCAGGATTTTCCTACACTCTACCAACTTGATAAGTCTCCACAAATCCAGTATATGTTAAATTTGGAAATTTTGGAAGGTGGCATGAGTTGAAAGTGTGGTTTTTGGAAGGAAAATATGAGAAGATTAGCATAAATATGGATTGGGGAAAATACGATAAATCTTTTCAAATGGCAGAGGATCTGATGGCAACTTTGTTTTTAATGATAAAACCATAAAAAGGAAGTCATATTATTATGATGGAGATTTCACACCCGCTCGGCGTGAATCCAATTTAAATGGTCTAGGAACAACATCTCGTGGATGGTTGGATCACCTGTTGACGGTGTCATTATAATAATTATAGATGAAGATGGTGATGATGATGATGATCATTTTGTCAAAAACTCTCATACATTGGGCCTCTCTAATTCCCAGAGTTTTTGCCAAAATGAAGATCATTTTAATCGATCGATATTTGAAGGACGAATTTTCTGACCAAAATTTTAACACGCATTTTGTTGTAAATTATACATTCATAAAACCATCATTATGATATGAGAGTTGTAGATTTTATACCAAGTTTTGTCTGTCAGTGTATTGACCCATTATTATATTATTTGTACCAAGTGATTGGTTCCAAACTCTGTTCTAAGATTCTTTTTATGACTGAAGCTAGCTACCCTTCAGCTTATTATGCTCGTCTGGGTTGTGTATTGAATTGAATCCCGACAAGGAAGGAATATCTATGTCATTATTATGATAAGAATAACAGGGTTTTCCCCCTTTGTGGTCTCCACGTCTGTAGTAGGTTATTTACAGTTCCAGCACACGTCCGTGTTTACACACCTGTTTACGCCATGATAACATTCGTGTATAGGGAATGAGATTAGCGGAAGAGTAGCGTCCCTTGATTGGACGTCACCCATGGTCTGTGCCGTCACCGGCGGAAAAGTTATTAGAGAGAGAACGTCATGTTGGTTGTGCGCATGCGTCTCTCGTGACGTCACAGACTATGGGTGACGTCCAATCAAGGGACGCTACTCTTCCGCTAATCTCATTCCCTATATTCTATGTAAAAAAATCGCCTGTACGAGTCTATTCGGTTCTTTGTTATTTATATAAATCTGTATCCGATGAGGACCCTCGACTCCATCTCTTGCAGGGCTAATCACTGGAGCAACAACTAAAAATACATTAAAAAGTTGACAATGTCAACTTTCGTGATCTCTCTCTCTCTCTCTCTCTCTCTCTCTCTCTCTCTCTCTCTCTCTCTCTCTCTCTCTCTATCTATCTATCTATCTATCTATCTGTCTGTCTATCTATCTATCTGTCTGTCTGTCTCTCTCTCTCTTTCTTTCTTTCTCTCTCTCTCTATCTATCTATATATCTATCTATCTTTCTGTATCTCTATATCTCCTCTCTTTCTCCCTTTCTCTCTTCCTCTGTGTGTGTGTGTGTGTGGCTGGGGGGGGGGGGGGGGGGGGGGGGGGGGCAAACTACAGATCATCTGTTGATCGATCAAGTTGACGTATTCTTTCCAAAGTGAAACCTACAAAAAGTGTTATGTTTGTCATTGATTTGCAAGGCCTTGTGGTATCGGAGACAGACATACTGG
>NC_088368.1:3337670-3387670 GCF_034508935.2 Berghia stephanieae | reverse complement strand
ATATCTATCGTGCGGCTATGTGGTCTTGTGGTATGACACTCGCTTTCGAATTGGAAGATCATGGGTTTGAGCCTTGCTCGGCACACAGTTGAGTCCTTGGAAAAGGCTTTTCACTCACATTCTCTCACCGTACTCAGGTGTAAAATGAGTACCTGGCTGTTAACAGGGTTGTCTCTGTCCGAAAAAAATTGTAATATCACTTAACAGGTGCCATGTAACGTCCTTCATGTTAAGTGTTGCTGTTGGCCAGGGATCCCTTTGTAAAGCACTTTGAGCACGTTTAGTGGATATTGCTCTATATAAAAGCTCTAGTTTATTTATTTTTTATATATACAATCCTGCTTTCCATGCCTCATGTACGTCTACAAGCACTGCCTTATAGGAACATAAATAACAATTATAAAATTGATTGGAAACTTGAATCAAATTGACAAATGCAAATGATGTGAAGGTTTCGGGTTTCCCCTGTAGCAGGAGTTAAAGAATATTATTATTATTATGTTATCTCATTGGATAAATATCATGGTGCAAACATGTAATGCAATATGTGTTACAACTACTATGTAACAATGTGAGAGAGAGAGAGAGTGCTCTTGAGAGTTGAAGTGGGCTTATCAGCTCACTTTCAATTTGGGTGTTTATCCCGTAAGTTGTCAAGTTTTCCATTCTCCATTTTCATTGGGTATTATTTTGTTTTGTTTTTGTTTTTTTGTTTGTTTTTTTTGTTGATTTTTAGGTTGTTTTTTTAAATTATTTTTTTCTCTTCATCTTCCTCCTCTTCCTTCCCTCTCCTCCTCCTCCTCTTTTTCTCCTCTTTTTGACTTTCCTCCTTCGTCCTTCTTTTCCTACTGTATTTATTCTCTCTGTCTTTTTTTGCTACTCACGTGTTCATCTGATTACCATTTTATTTTATTTAAGATTTATATGAAGGCTGGTTTTCCTAAACTCGCAAAGTCAATTTTTCTAATTTTTGAGATTTTCCATCCACGAGATATATTGAAATATAAACTTTATTTTAAGCTCAATTGGCACAAGAATTTCCTTAGATTTGTATGAATTTGAAGTGTAACTATTTATAAAATAATAGACCGAATGAGAAATTTTAGGGGAAATAACCCTCAATATCTCAAGATGGGAAAAACAGAGTTAGGGAGTTTTGGAAAACCACTCTTCATATATATATATATATATATATATATCTACCTCATGCCTCTTCCGAATTGGATTTCAAATGAAGAATCATTTTTCACTGTCTAATTATATATTATGATTTATCTATTACTTGGTCATCATAAAGTAATTCATCTCAAATGCCTTCTACGTCCACAGGAGAGATGGTGACAATGATAGCCTACAACAACAGCGGGGAATGGTGCGAGGTCAAGAACCGGGCAGGCAAAGGGGGCTGGGTGCCCAGCAACTATATCGGACCCCTCAACAGTGTGGACAAGTTCTCCTGGTACCACGGGCCCATCTCCAGGAATGCCTCGGAGTATCTGCTCAGCTCGGGCATCAACGGCAGCTTCTTGGTCCGGGAGAGCGAGAGTAGTCCAGGCCAGAGGTCCATCTCTGTACGTCTGGAGGGGCGGGTCTATCACTATAGGATCAGTGAGGATTCAGATGGAAAGGTGAGTCCAATTTTCTGTATATTTACTGAATTCAGTATAATAAAAATTAAATTAAATAAATAAATTTCCCTTTATTCATCCCATAGGGAAAATTTGTCTTTAGGTTCTATTCCAAGAGAAGACTGGATAGTCATTCATTTGATTTTACAAAACTTAATTTACTGTACATCCTGACCAATATTTTTTTTTTCAACTTGGGCTTTTTTATAGCGCAATACTAAACATGCTCAAAGCGCTTTACAAGGGGTCCCTGGCCACCAGCAACAGTTAACATATAGGACATGACATGATGCCTATTAGGCGATATTACAAATTTTTTACCGACAAACAATGCTGTTAACGGCCAAGTACAGTGAGAGAATGTGAGGAAAGAGCCTTTTCCAAGGACTCAACTATGCGCCGAGCGAGGCTCAAATCCAGGACCTTCCGATCCGAAAGCGAGTGTCATACCACAAGACCATGTCCCAATTTTCAATTTGTTCAAAATTTAAGTAGCTTTTTTATAATATGAGGACAGCACCAAAGAGGAGGATATTATATATGAGTTAAATGTTGTATTAAGTAGCTTTTTTATAATATGAGGACAGCACCAAAGAGGAGGATATTATATATGAGTTAAATGTTGTATTAAGTAGCTTTTTTATAAAATGAGGACAGCACCAAAGAGGAGGATATTATATATGAGTTAAATGTTGTATTAAGTAGCTTTTTTATAATATGAGGACAGCACCAAAGAGGAGGATATTATATATGAGTTAAATGTTGTATTAAGTAGCTTTTTTTATAATATGAGGACAGCACCAAAGAGGAGGATATTATATATGAGTTAAATGTTGTATTAAGTAGCTTTTTTTAATATGAGGACAGCACCAAAGAGGAGGATATTATATATGAGTTAAATGTTGTATTAAGTAGTTATTTTTATAATATGAGGACAGCACCAAAGAGGAGGATATTATATATGAGTTAAATGTTGTATTAAGTAGCTTTTATAATATGAGGACAGCACCAAAGAGGAGGATATTATATATGAGTTAAATGTTGTATTAAGTAGCTTTTTATAATATGAGGACAGCACCAAAGAGGAGGATATTATATATGAGTTAAATGTTGTATTAAGTAGCTTTTTTAAATATGAGGACAGCACCAAAGAGGAGGATATTATATATGAGTTAAATGTTGTATTAAGTAGCTTTTTATAATATGAGGACAGCACCAAAGAGGAGGATATTATATATGAGTTAAATGTTGTATTAAGTAGCTTTTTTATAATATGAGGACAGCACCAAAGAGGAGGATATTATATATGAGTTAAATGTTGTATTAAGTAGCTTTTTATAATATGAGGACAGCACCAAAGAGGAGGATATTATATATGAGTTAAATGTGTATTAAGTAGCTTTTTTATAATATGAGGACAGCACCAAAGAGGAGGATATTATATATGAGTTAAATGTTGTATTAAGTAGCTTTTTTTAATATGAGGACAGCACCAAAGAGGAGGTTAGGACAGCACCAAAGAGGAGGAATTATATATGATTAAATTTGTAATATGAGGACAGCCAAAGAGGGGTATTATATATAGGTTAAATGTTGTAATATGGGACAGCACAAAGAGGAGAATTATATATGAGTAAGTTATAAGGAATAAGAGGAGACAAAAGGAGTAATTTAATATGAGGAAAAAGGGAGAATATATAGTAAGTGAAAGGGAACACCAGGAGTATTATTGAGTTAATGTTGTATATGAGGACGCACAAAGGGAGGATATTATATATGAGTTAATTGTAAGAGGACAGCACCAAAGGGAAATATATAATAGATTAAAGTTTAATATGAGTAATAAGAGGAAAAAAGAGTTAATATGTTAATTAAAGAGACACCAAAGAGGGGATTTATTATGAGTTAATGTTGTATGAGGACAGCACCAAAGAGAGGATATTATATGAGTTAAATGTTGTAATATGAGGACACCCAAAGGAGGATATTATATTATGGTTAAATGGTAAGAGGAGAAAAGAGGAGGTATATTATAGTTAAATGTTGTATATGAGACAGAGCCAAAGAAGGTTTATATATGAGTAAATGTTAGTAATATGAGGACAGCCCAAAGAGGAGGATATTATATATGATTAAAGTTGTAATATGAGGGACAGCCAAAGAGAGGTATTAAATAGGAGTTAAATGTTGTATATAGGACAGACCAAAGAGGAATTATATGAGTTAAATGTTGTAATATGAGGACAGCACCAAAGAGGATATTATATATAGTTAAATGTTGTAATATAGGACAGCACAAAGAGGAGATATATAAGAGTTAAATGTTTAATATGAGGAGACCAAAGAGAATATATGAGTAAATGTAATATGAGACGCACCAGAGAGGATTTAATGAGTTAAATGTTGTATATGAGGAAGCACCAAAGAGGAGGTTTATATATGAGTAATGTTGTAATATGAGGACGCACAAGAGGAGGATATATATATGAGTAAAGTGTAATATGAGGACCCAAAGAGGAATTATATATGTAAATACAGAAGAGGAGGAAATAAAATAAAATAAAATAAAAACACAAGATGGGCGATATTGCGTGTTATTGACCCAATATTTCACATGTTTACATTGAATAACAACAATGGAAATTATTATAGTATTTGTTGGGACAATCATTTTGAAGTTAAAAGTGAATATGGCACACAAGTGGAAATACTTTAAATTTAATGGTACGTTACTTATATATTAACATCTTGTCGGCACACAAAGTTATATGTTTGTCAAGGCAGCACAATAGGATGCTCGTCATGTTATATCGTCATTTGTTTATTCTTTATCTTTACATCAGTCTTAAAATCCTTCGAAAACAAGTCATAAAATCATTTAAAACAAACAAACAAAATCCCCGCAAAATTTTGTTTATTTTTACAACTGTGGATTTTTTATTCTTTTTTTTTTCTATAAATTTTTTTTTAGTTTTAATTATTTTTCCAACTATCCGTTTAGTAATTTAAGTCATGTTATGGGAATTTATTTTTAATCGTCCTTCACTCTTCAATATTGTATTTACTTTTCGAGTAGACTTAATGTGGCCAAATTTCCATTTCATACAGTGCAAGTTTCCTGCGGGGTATTCTTTCTAACATTGCTCATTGCAAGGCATTCATTCTGACCCATTCTTAAACCCCTTGTTTTTCTCATTGTCACCCATATGCTCACTGATTATGCAAATTGTTGCTTGATTTACTGTGAAATGAAGACAAACTCACGATAATGGTGATGGTCATTACCACAGTTATTTATCAGGGATGTTAGTGTGAAATGAAGACAAAACCACTGGGAGGGGATCCTGACCTCCCATAGTGGGCAGGGAGGTACATGCTGTGTCTTCTATCCCCCCGTTTTCCAATTGTTTCCTGTCTTGCAATGAGATTACTTAGTTTTGTCCTGACCATGGGCGGAGTTCCTTGGCTGGGAGGGAAACAGTTAAATGTATAGTTATAGTTTTGGGAGATGATATTTATTTCCTTGTAAATCATCTCTCTGTTACGCATTGTATTATGTTTAGTTTACATATTATATTATATTATATGATTTGTAAACATTTGAATGTATTCCTCTTAGTGAGACTTATGAGACTTTTAGGTGATCTCAAACTAAGTACTTTGATGGTGTGCTCTTGGAATCTACATCTGTTCCCTATTTGAACAAATTCCCCTTTGTCTCTTTTCTTTTGTGCGTTAATTGTAATTCTAGAACTTTTTACGCGGGTGGTTGGATGGGAGCATCACCCTTGAATCATATACCTATGATGTTCGCATGGGTGTACGATCCGATAGTGATGTCGTTTCTTCTTCTCTTTACTAGCCTATCCTGCTTCTTTGGTTTGTGATTGTATTTTTGACAGGGGATATTTTTTTTCCTGTAAATCCTCTGCCTGTTTGTTCTTGGTTATTTATAATTTAGCTTATGATATCTTTAGGTTATGCTTTTGATTGACATTTGTACTATTTTGTTGGATTGCTTGTTTTTTGTTTCAGCGGTCTCTCATATAACCTCAATTGTGTTGGAAGAGACCTAAAGCAACAAACAAAAAAAAAAAAAAAAAAAAAAAAAAAAAAAAAAAGAACTTTTTACTATCCCATTTTCTTCCTTTTTACTGGCGCTGATATGACCTAAATGTGTTGCAAGCGCCGTAAAACCCTTAAAAACAAAACAAACAAGACAAAACCACAATAATGGCAATGGTCATTACCACAGTTATTTATCAGGGATGATGTGACATGGATATGTACCTTGTTTTATACAATTTATTATTACGATGTAATCCATTATTCTCCTCCAGGTGTTTGTGACCCAGGACCATCGTTTTAACACCCTCGGAGAGCTGGTCCACCACCACTCCATCCACGCCGATGGGCTGGTGACCACTCTGTTGTACCCAGCCCCCAAGAGACAGAAGCCCACCGTGTTTGGGGTCAGCCCAGAACCAGACAAGTGGGAGATTGAACGAACGGAGATTGCCATGAAACATAGGCTGGGTGTGTAGTACTAGTACAGATTTTTCTTAGATATCCATGACACTATATTCACTTGATTGCCATATTTATTATTATTATTATTATTATTATTATTATTATTATTATTATTATTATTATTATTATTATTATTATATTAGTATTATTAGTATTATTATTATTATTATTATTATTATTATTATTATTATTATTATTATTATTATTATTATTATTATTTTTTATTATTATTATTATTATTATTATTATTATTATTATTATTATTATTATTTATTATTATTATTATTATTATTATTATTACTATTGTTATTATTATTATTATTGTTATTGTTATTATTATTATTATTATTATTATTATTATTATTATTATTTATTATTATTATTATTATTATTATTATTATTATTATTATTATTATTATTATTTTATATTATTATTATTATTATTATTATTATTATTATTATTATTATTATTATTATTATTATTATTATTATTATTATTATCATTATCATTATTATTATCTTATATTATTATTTATTATTATTATTATTATTATTATTATTATTATTATTGTTACTATTGTTGTTATTTTTTCTTCTTATTATTATTATTAATTTTATCATTATTATTATTATTATTAGTAGTAGTAGTAGTAGTAGTAGTAGTAGTAGTAGTAGTAGTAGTAGTAGTAGTGCTACATACAAATATGATATTTTTCAATATTTAAGAATTAGAATGATTTAAGATTGGTTTTCTTGGATTGGCCTAAAGTGGTTTTGAATAAAACAAAAACATCAGAGGAGGAGATTTTGAAGCCAGATTTTGATCATTGTGGATAAAAAAAATTAAAGTTCTTGAAAGTAGATATTGCTCTCTCCCCATTTAAATTAAAAGTGCAATTTGTGGCAGTAAAAATACAGTTAGATAACAACTATAAAAATGAAACACACTGTTAGTGGCTTATTACCTAAATCAAGCCATTCTCTCAAACACAAAGAGATTCCTTAAACGAGATAGAAAGACCTCCACTTTGTATATTGTGGTTGGTAAAATATTTCTTTTATGATTAGGTTTCCATCAGCCAGATATTTGAAGAAGAAAAAAAGGAGGGGGGATATAGAATGGCAGAGATGGCCTGTTTGCATTTAATGAGGTGTGCCAGATAGTATTGGGGATAATTTGACAGCTTTTTCATTTGTTTGGGGGAGGGGGGAGGGGGGGGGGGTTGATCAGGGTGCATAAGAAACATTGAGCATAGCTGCCAATCCTACCAGACATTGCCGGAGACTCCCGCATTCTTAGTTCGTCTCCCGCCCGTCACACCGATCTCCTGCATTATCATGCAGTAGCCTGACTGTAGGCCCAGGCCTAGAACCCATGTTAGCCTACCATGAGGGTCTTTTTGATTCTTTCGGTAACGTACGTGAAATTCCGGTCCTCCATTTTGTAAACGGAAGTGAGTTTAAGTCGTTTGGTATTGTGGTAGATTTATATTCAGAAAGGCCGATACCGAATCCGTTCTTTGTAGTGAAGTTAAATAGCTCTACATGGCTTATATCGATTGTAATTAAATTATTCAGATTGAGAGTATTTATACATTTATTTATCTCCCTGATTTTTTCTGAATCTCCCTGATTTTCTGTCCAAAACTCCCTCTTCTTAAGCTTGATGGGTTGGCAGCTATGATTGAGCTGGAATTTTATTTTCATTTCTGTTTCTGTTAAGCAGAGAACAATATTATTTTAGATGGGATGTTGGTTCATAAGAGATTGCCAAAATCTCGATGAGCTATCTTCTTCATTGTGTTTTTTTTGTTGTTTCCAGGTGGAGGTCAGTATGGAGACGTGTATGAGGCTGTGTGGAAACGTTACGATAAGACAGTAGCTGTGAAGACCCTGAAGGAAGACACGATGGCTCTCAAAGACTTCTTGGAAGAGGCTGCCATCATGAAGGAAATGAAACACCCCAACCTTGTACAGTTACTAGGTGATTAAACAGATGCTAGTTCTTTGTCTGGGTGGGGTTTCATGACCTCCCATAGTGGGCAGGGAGGCTTTTACTGCGTCTTCTATACCCCTGTATCTGTTTTCCAACATGCTTTCTGACTTTGGCTTGGAATGAGATTACTTGGGTTTTGTCCTGGCCTTGGCCTGATACCCTAGCTAGGAGAGAAACAGTCAAATGGGAGATGATTTTTTAATTTATTTTTTTTCCTTGTAAATCATCTCTCTGTAATGCACTGTATTATGTTTTATTTACATATTATATATGATTTGTAAACATTTGAGTGTATTCCTCCTAGCTTGTGTCTGAATGAGACTCTTGGGCGCTTTAATTGTAATTCTAGAACTGTTTACTAACCCATTTTCTTCCTTTTTACTGGTGCTGATATGACCTGAATGTGTTACAAGCACAATTAAACCCTTAAAAACAAACAAAACATATATTTAAAAAAAGTTTGAGTAATATAAAACCCTTTTTTTAAAATTAAAATTAAAATTCCCTTTATTCATCCTATGAGGGGAAATTTGTTTTTAGGGTCTATTCCAAGGGAAGACTGGAATAATCCAGGCGTCAGACACAATGCAACGCCTCAAACTGAGCAAGGGTGACTCGCTCAAGGTCACACAGCGCAACGGGTAGTGGAACTTGTTACCTTTCGGATACGAAGCAAAGACGATATCACTGAGCCACACTGGCCACCTTGACACTATTTTCACCAAGTTATCAATGTGAGCAGTGAAAGTAACTTTTCTTTTGACTTCTTTGAGGCCCAACTTTTATTCCTTCACTGCTCTCTTGATGAAAATGGAAAATGTACACCTGATTCCAATAGTCCAATCGCTGTTAGTGTTGTTTTGATGAAAATGGTGTCGAGTATAAACTCATCTGCACCTTGTTCATACATGTATTAATAATGATAATGATAATTTTATGAAGTACAGAATGTACGATCTACGTTTGTAATAATAATAAACAAGGGATTCTGTACTTCCTGTTCCTCCCTTACCGGTCAATAAAAATGGCGTCATTGTTTTTAAATCTTTTTTGAGTTAATATCTAAAATATCCAATCTCACAACCAATCATCTCTTCACCAAAATAATATAACATAACAAATGGAAGGTCAAGTCCCTCCTCGAGAGAGTATTTATTTTGCTCGTGTGTTTTAAAATGGATTATTACAAAATTTATCATCACTGTGTAACTCTCATTTCAGGGGTGTGTACGAGAGAGCCGCCGTTCTACATCGTGACAGAGTTCATGGCCCAGGGTAACCTCCTTGACTTCCTGCGTAGCTCCAACAAGGAGGACATCATCCCCACAGTCCTCATGTACATGGCCACACAAATAGCCTCTGCCATGGCGTATTTGGAGGCTCGTAGTTTTATACACAGGTAAATGTTGGAATCTGATCTTTAAAATTAGTAAGTAGTCCATGGAACCATAGTTATCCCAGTTTCTACAGCATGAAACGGACAATATCAATGGCTCCTTACCCTTTAAAGGACATTCTTCTTTTTCCATTAATAAATAAATAATAATAATAATAATAATAATAATAATAATAATAATAATAATAAGCATATTTCAATAGCGCCTTTCATTGAAACCTCAAAGTTTCAGGCTGAAGATTGTATGACCATCTTTCAGTAACAGGGGTTTTAGAGGGAAGCAGGGAGTGATTTTTTGAAGCCATCAGTCGAAAGGGCTTGTTTACAAGTGGTTGGCAGGGAGTTCCAAAGTCGGATGGTGGAGGGGAAGAAAGATTAAAGATGATGGTATGTTCTTGAGTGGGGGATTTCCAAATTAAATGCTGACATTAGTCTGTCACAGGGTATTTTCCACCAGATCTTACAGACCCTGCTACCCAATCACTGGTGAGTGGACGGGAGGGTGGGGGGGGGTTACAAAAAAAAAACCACTTCAACTTTACCTGGGATTGATCTTGGTCCCTTTGTGTGTGAAGCAAGTGTTCTACCAACTGGGCAATTGAGATCCCCTTTTAAAATGGTAATGGCTAACAATAGACTAAATCTGCTTCTCAGGCTCATAGGATTTGTCATACGTTTAACGCTTATGTTGCCAAATTTAGAATTTTTCCCCATCAGATTCATATTTTGTTTTGTTATGATGTATTATATCGAATAAAAATATCGGTTTCCAGATTTACAATGATTATTTCTGAATCAAATTGGTTGATATATTGCATTTTTAGTTGATATGAAGGAAATTTGTATTTATTTAAAAAAAAAAAATTAAAACACAGATTTCGTTGTGAGTGCAGGGATGCCAACTATGACGAAAATTACAGTTTTTACATCAAATACGAAAATCTTCTAAAATTTCATGTTTTTGTCAAGTCGCTTTAATTATTGTATTAATTAATATGAGGTTGAGAATCCTGGGACTATGAACAGTGTTCAATTTTACTCATGAAATCGGAACTTTGTTGGATTACACCTTTTTTTTTTTTTAAATTGCAGATTTTCTTCTCCCTAATGACTCACTTCTGATTCTTGAGGCTGGCATCTCTGCCTATGGCATATCCGCAATCCTTTTTTACTTGACAATCTAATGCTGGCCGTAAACTCTTAACCTAGGTCAAAGGTCGTTTCTCTCCTGTTTTTAAAATAATGTTTTTCTTCTTTTACTTTGTTCTCAACATGTAAATCTGCTATTTGCTATCTTCAGGGATTTGGCTGCCCGTAATTGTTTGGTAGGGGATGGCCATCTGGTCAAAGTGGCTGATTTTGGTCTGGCCCGCCTGATGAAGGATGACACCTACACGGCCCATGCAGGGGCCAAATTCCCCATCAAGTGGACAGCTCCAGAGGGACTTGCCTTCAATCGTTTTTCCACCAGATCAGACGTCTGGGGTAAGTCCGATGGAAAACAATTGAAGGCTGGTTTTCCAAAACTCATTAAGTCGATTTTTCTACTTTATTGAGATTTTCCATCCATGAGATAAATTGAAATATAAACTTTATTTTAACCCTCTCCTTACCACCCATTGGAAAATTGTCACATTTGTTACGATGCAACCGTCACTTTTTCATTCTAGATTTCATTTCTTTTTACTATAGCTATAAAAACTTGACATTCTATAATATGGTTCATTTTGTCGAGCAATATCGTGTATAGAATGTGCTTGTTACTTTTCTGTTGGAGTTAGAAATGTCTTGTTTTTGTGTTGGGTGGGTGTGAAGTTTTGGGAAAAATTCTGAAAATGGCTGGTAAGGAGAGGGTTAAGCATCAAATGGCAAAAGAATTCCCCTGGATCCATGTGAATTTGAAGTTTAAATATGATAAAATGTTAGACAGAATAAGGAATTGTAGGGGAAATAATCCTCAATAATATAATAATAATATCTCAAAATGGGAAAAACGGAGTTTTGGAAGACCACTCTTCAAATACAGTAGATTTTGCCTTAGCGCTTTGCTTTGCCTTTAGGAAGCAACCAAAAATGGGCAGAACTAATACAATGCAAAAATCACTGCCTTAATCTGATCTGATGTCAAGAATGATGCAAATGAAAAAAAGATTAAATTTAAGCTATAATCCAGGCTGATAGTTTACACAGATCCACAGAAATCCACAATTTTAAATTCAAGAGGAGGATTTTTCTCCTTTAAAAAATGACAATCAAATATACTAGCAGTGAGAAAGTTGATGTGTGGTGGAACATACAGGTGCAGTTCCCCACTCTCCAATGATAGTTTATCATTTGTCTTGCTCGAAAACCCAGTAAAAATGGGGTTTAAAGGCAATCATTAAAATTTTCTTGCTTTTTTTCTCTCCATGTTTTGTAACCACGAGCAGTGTATAACGATGTCAGAAATACAGACTTTTGTCTTTGGCAGTGGAACAGAAAAGTAGACTCTGAGTCCCAGAAATAAAAAGTTTCATGATTGTATTTTATAATTGTGGATTCAAATTACTTGAGTTTTGATCTTTTTTATATAGGGCAGGATCCACGAAATGTGCTCAAAGCGCTTCACAAAGGGTCCCTGACCAACAGCAATGAGTAACATGTAGAACGAGACATGATGCCTGTTGGGCGATATTACCATTTTTTTCAGACAGAAACCATACTGCTCATGGCCAGGTACTTACTTCACACTTGAGTATGGTGAGAGAAGGTGAGTAAAGAGCCTTTTCCAAAGACTCAATAATGCTCTGAGCAAAGCTCGAACCCAGGACCGTGCAATCCCAAAGCAAGTGTCATACCACATTTGCCCCAGTCAAATGTACTGTCAGTGAGAGACTTGATGTGTGTTGGAAGAAATAGGTGCAGTCTCCAACTCTCCACAAGTTAGCTAGAGTATCAATGAAGGTTTATCATCTCAATGGCTCTAATAGTCGGATCCGGTGCAGTAAAAACGGGACCTAAAGGCATTCGTTCAAAATATTTTCCTCCTTTTTCACTTTTTGTCACATTCAGCACTGATATTAAGATTTTAGAAAATTGTTGCCAGATTTCATAGCCTCATGTTCTTTAATGTCTCTTTATTTCAGCATTCGGTGTCTTACTATGGGAGCTGGCCACGTTTGGCATGTCGCCATACCCAGGGGTGGACTTGACAGAGGTCTATCACCTGTTGGAGAAGGGATACCGAATGGAGAGGCCTCCAGGAACGCCTAACGATATACACATGCTGATGCTCAAGTGTAAGAATACTGGGTGGGGTTCCTGACCTCCCTTAGTGGGCAGGGAGGCACTTGTTGTGTCTTCTATCACTCCTATATCTGTTTTCCAACTTGCTTTCTCTGTCTGGGGTTCCTGACCTCCCATTCTTTTATTATATTATTTTCTTTCTGTATTTTCATTTTTTTTTTTTTCTTTTGCTCATTTTTACCCCTCCCTCCCCCCTTCTTTCTTTCATTTTTTTCTTTCTGTCTCTCTTTCTACACGGTACATACCAGCTGGAAATTCTATGCTATTTAAAGATGGGAGGAGGGGTGGGGGTGTTTGAATTTTGCCTATGGCAGGTCTGCTGTCATCATCATCATCATCATCAACACCATCATCGTCATCATCATTGTCATCATCACCACCATCATCATCGTCATCATCATCATCATCAACACCATCATCATCACCATCATCATCATGTTACAATCAATCAAAACCGTAGATCTGCAGTCACATCCCCTCTACATCATCTCTTTCATCCCATTTTCCAGGTTGGCAATGGGACCCCAAGGACCGTCCAACCTTCAAAGAAATCCATTTTATCTTGGAGAACATGTTTGAAAAGTCCAGTATTAGTGAAGGTTGGTTTGATGGTTAGTCCGTTTACTCCCACTGTCAGAGCCGTGCCAAAACTAACCAACACCTGCCTTGTCTAGCTAGATGTCAAAGTGATTCACTCAGCTGCTAGCTAGAAGCTGTGGACTGTAAAAACTTATAAACAAAAATTAATATAACAGCTTCAAAACGAACAAAAATACCAAATACGGAATGTTTTGGGCTCAAAACCCTTCTTCAGTCAACAATGAAAAACAATAAAATCATAAATTCATTACTAAAAAAAAACAGATCAATGATAGAGAAATATTTCTCAGCTGTCAATCTGGTTTTTTTAGTAATGTATTTTTGTTTTGTCTGTTGTGTACATCATGTCCCGTCCTACATGTTTAATGTTGCTGTTGACCAGGGACCCCTTGTAAAGCGCTTTGAGCACATTTAGTGGATATTGCGCTATATAAAAGCTCACTTTTTTGTTTTCATTGTTTTATGTTGTTAGGCTGAAGTAGGGTTTTAAGCTCGAAACATTCTGTGTTTGGTGTTATATTCTTTTTGGAAGCTGTATTCATTTTATTATTGTTTATTACTAGCTAGATGTGTGAGGCTTTAACCAGTGTGTGCTTTTGATGGTAACGTCACGCTTAAGTAAAATACTAAACTGCCTGAAGGTGTGAAAAAGTTTGCAGCTGGCATGAGCATACATGCCGAATCTTACGAAATTTTTAGACAAATTTCATGGCCAAATACAAAATTTTATGGAAAATTACGAATTTTTAATTCTTAGTAATACTTAAATGATAATAAAAATAATAATAATGATAAGAAGAAGAAGAACAACACACAAAACTATACTACTACTACTACTACTACTACATACTACTACTACTATAACTACTTACTACTACTACTACTACTACTACTACTATACTACTACTACTACTACTACTACTACTACGACTACTACACTACTACTACTACTACTACTACTACGACTACTACTACTACTACTACTACTACTACTACTACTACTATACTATACTACTACTACTACTACTATACTACTACTACTACTACTACTACTACTACTACTACTACTACTACTACTATACTACTATACTACTACTACTGCTACTACTACTACTACTACTACTACTATAATAATGATGATAATAATAATAAGCATATTGTGGTTGTTCATACACAATTTCAAAAATTACGAATTTCCTTGTCAAATTACAAAAAATTGACATTAAAATTACTAAATTTGAAGTTTTCAATTTGGCAAGTCTGCATGAGAGCAAAATAAAGATCTGAAAACATGAGTATGTTCTGAAAATGCACAAAATACACAAACACACCTTTTCATATCTTCATCTTACACCAGTGCCTGCCCCCTAATTTGTCTGATATTTTGAAATTGAAAAAAAAAATATTGAGCTTTTATATAGCACAATATCCACTAAACGTGCTCAAAAGTGCTATACTAAGGGCCCCTGGCCAACAGCAACATTTAACGTTTAGGACGAGACATGACGCCTCATTAGGCGATATTACAAATTTTTTTGGGGACAGAGACAATGCTGTTAACAGCCATGTACTCATTTTACACACTACGGTGCGAGATAATGTGAGTAAAGGGCCTTTCCCAAGGACTCAACTATGCCCCAAGTGAGGCTCGAACCCAGGACCGTCCGATCAGAAAGAGTGTGTCATATCACAAGACCACAAGTTAAACAATAAATAATGGTTGTTATCACCAATATTATTGATTCAGATGCCCCCAAAAAAGTTTAAAGATCTGAAAATATGAGTATGATCTCAAAATACACCCACACAAACACACTTTTTCATATCTTTATCTTACACCAGTGCCTGCCCCCTAATTTGATATTTTGAACTTTAAAAACAAGAACTTCTCAAATGTCTTCGTCCTCTCATGTTCACTGCAGAAAGGCATACATTCCCTTGTGAAAAATATAAGCATTAAATCATCTCAACCATCGGGTACCATCCATGTTGTAATGGAGGTCTCAGGTTCAATTCCCAGTCAAGACGGGATTATTTTTTTCAAATGGTTTTTTCTTTTTGTCCTGTATTATTCTTTCTGCTTGGGGGCGAAGTGGCCGAGTGGTTAAGGCTATGTGGTCTTGTGGTATGACACTCGCTTTCGGACCAGAAGTTCCTGGGTTCAAGCCTCACTCGGCACATAGTTGAGTCCTTGGAAAAGGCTCTTTACTCACATTCTCTCACCGTACTCAGGTGTAAAATGAGTACCTGGCTGTTAACAGTGTTGTCTCTGTCCAAAAAAATTATAATATCGCCTAACATGCGTCATGTCCCCTCCAACATGTTAAGTGTTGCTGTTGGCTGGGGACCCCTTGTAAAGCGCTTTGAGCACGTTTAGTGGATATTGCGCTAGATAAAAGCTCCAAAAAAATTTCCACTGTGACCTGGAAGGTCTGGATTCGAGCCCCGCTTCAGGCACTTTTGTTGTTTTTTTTCCTTGGGCAAGAGTATTAACCCCCAATTTGCTCATTTGGACAACATGGGTGATTCCTGATGGCATCTGACTTCTTGTTTGATGAATTATCTATATTCCTCTGTGGAATGCCTAGACGACGATATCTTATGATGTCGTGACAGAAGGAAAAATATTTTCTGCTTTGTCCAGCACTGTTTGGTAAACACTTTTTTAGATCTTTTTCTTACACCAGTGCCTGCACCCTAATTAAGGCGAAATTCTGGATGGGGTTCCTGACCTCCATCAATGGGCACACTTACTGTCTTCTTTCCCCCTATATCTGTTTTCCAACGCGTTTCTGTCTTTGTCTTGGAATGAGATTACTTGGTTTTGTCCTGGCCCTAGCTGGAAGGGAAACAGTCAAATGTATAGAGTTTTGGGAGATGATATTTTTTGTCTTATAAATAATCTCTCTGTTATGCAGTGTATTATTTTTGTTTTACATATATATATATATATATATATATATATATATATATATATATATATATATATATATATATATATATATATATATATATATATATATATATATATATATATATATGATTTGTAAACATTTGAGTGTATTCCTCTTAGTGGGGACCTGTGCTTGTGTCGGATGAGACCTTTCGGTGATCTCAAACTAAGTACACTGATAGAGTGCTCTTGGAATCTATATCGGTTCACTCTTTGAACCAATTCCCCTTTATCTTACTTTTTCTTGGGTGCTTTAATTGTAATTCTAGAACTTTTTACTATTTTATTTTCTTCATTTTTACTGGTGTTGATATGACCTAAATGTGTTGCAAGCGCAGTAAAGCCCTTAAAAACAAAAATAAAAATAAAAAATAACAACTCCCTACTTTGTCACAAAGTTCTATAAACATTCATATTTTTTTTTCTTTATTCCTTTTCATGGATCAGAAGTGGAGAAGGAGTTAGAAAGAAATGAGAGGAAGGGACCACCGGCTCTGGTTGCCAAGAAGAACCGTGCTCAGGAGTCCCCTGATTTTCTCACGGATGGGAGGAGTAGTGCAGGTACGTCCTTTAACATGATTTTATCCTCAATCATAGCGTACTTTATTTCTTGGACAAACCTTTTTGTTCAAATGTACATGTCGTATGAGTGAGTACCTTTTGTCCACTTAATGTATAGTTTTGTCCATAGCTGTTTGGTGGTATTTGCTTTATTAAGTTATACCCTTTACTCCTTTTTAAAAATCTCCTTTTTTTAATTATTATTATTATTATTATTATTATTATTATTATTATTATTATTATTATTATTATTATTATTATTATTATTATTATTTTGTTGTTATTATGTTATTATTATTATTATTATTATTATTATTTTATTATTATTATTATTATTTATTATTATTATATGATGATTATTATTATTATCGTTATTATTATTATTATTATTATTATTATTATTTTGTTTGTTATTTTAATCATTTTTACTTATAACCTTTTTTTAAACTTTTCACTGTGCAGGACCAACACTCATGGAGAGAGTATTACCACTATGATGATTATGAAAGTGGCATGCTGACCAAAGTCAATGACCAACTTGCTCGCAAATCCTCTCGGAGTAAGAAGTCATCGAAAAGTGCTCCTCTCCCTCCTCGTCGTACAACATCCGTGAAAGACTCACCCGGTGAGCCAACAGGGGGAACCGACTTGGACCAAGAACTGAAATCACGTATTCGTATGCAAAAGGCAAAGTTGGAAAACTCTACATTTGCAGAATTGAACGAGTCTGAGTTTGTCGATAGTGGTCTGGGCGGGATGGATCAACAACGTGGAGTGCCTTCTTTCTACCCAACGCCAAACTCTGTGGCTGCATCTTCCTCCTCTCCGGCTTTGAAACTTCGTGGGCAGATGACCTCTCCTGCAATGGAAGATAAAGCTAGCAAAACCTCAGTGGACAATTTGAAAGCAGCTCAGATCGATCGGAGCAAGTATCTGATATCAGAAAGAGCATTTGACAGCAAAACTCCGGAAAGAAGTAGTTCGAGGAGTCTCGGCCCGAGGCCAGGGGAGCGGGAGTTTTCTTCAGAGTTTGGAGCGGGTCAATATCCTCATAAAAAAGCATTACTTCCTCCTCAGCGTTCAGCTGTAATGCCTCGTAAAAAAATGTCCGAGGGTAGTATGCCTCATGAGTTAAGTCATAGTCTAAGTGTGGATGAATGTGGAGACGGGGAGGGGATGACTCCTCGTGTGGGGAAATTAGATGTGAATAACGTTACCAAGGCCATAAATCGCTTCGGCACCATTCCAAAAGGGGTTCGAATCGGGGCTTATCTAGAGTCGATGGAGCGAGAACAGCAAAGTGGTCACGGGCGGGACCCGAATCTGCCTTCGTTGGAAGATCACGACTCTGGTACAGACAGTGCCAGCGTTACTTCCTGCCCACCTTTGGTTGGAGAGCACAACAACACAGCCACAACCACAACTGCAGTGTCTTCCGTCGGGGTAGAAACGTCTCACGCGCTGGGTGTCGGTAGCGTTTCCTCGCTCAGCAGAAAGGAAAAAGGGGTAGTGAGTGAGGATTCAGACCCTGGTATAAAACAGGAGCCGAACCTCAGACCGTCTGCCTTTGTAAAGTCTCAATCCCAACACGGCATAGGAGAATCCGGCCACCATCACTACCACCAGCTCCACCAAGCGACGGGCGGTCTTCATCACACTACTGGTGGGAGTGGTGGGGGAAGTGTGAAGGCCCAGTACTCTGGTCTCCTTCATCGACACAAGTCGGATCTTTCTTCCTCCAGCAAACCCAGCACACCTTCGGAGCCTCAGTCGTCGATGACCGATCACATGATCACCTCGACCACGTCTTCAATCGGTTCTCATCCTCACCCCCACACCCACTCAATGTCCTCCGTCCACCGTTCTGACACCGACCCTTTATCCCATCTGGTGGACCACTCCCCACCCCAACCAGCCCCGCCACACTCCGCCCCACCTCGCTCAGGCTCACCCCACGTAACCTCTCAGTTCCCAGAGATGGTCGGTAGCAGCAATATCGCTGCTAGTAACAACTCCAATAAACCAAAACCCAGCCCGAGATTCTCTCGTCAGTTTGGGGATAGTGTACACATTCAGGACTCCGGTGGCAATAGTATTAGTAGTAGTATAAATCACAATGCGCGTAACAGTACATCAACAACAACAAATAGTCTGGAGAATAACCTTAACAATAGTATGTACACATCGGATGGGAACTACAGGCCACCAGCCTGGATGATAGGCTTGAAGAAAAGCATAGAGGAACAACAACAGCAATCACCACCGACACAAGCAAATGGGTCTTTGAGTAAAGTGAGTTCTTTTAAAATGTATGCCAAACCAACGGTCAATGTAAATAATTCTTCATCAACACCAGCAACAACAACAACAACAAATGCCACAAACGATCCAAAAACACAACACACACAGACATCGACTTCAGTACGTGAAACCAACCTGGACTTAGTCAGTGCTGAAGCGTGTCTGGCCGCGGCGGCCGATTCCCTGACCATTAGTAGCGGAAGCGAGGCAGTGGTTGCCTACGACTCAACTGGAATCAAACTCCAACCTTCTCCTATGGCCATATCTCAACATTTGGAACCTTCCCCCTCCGTCATGTCCAGCAGTTTTATATCCGACTCAAACACCAAACCAAACCAACACTACAGCGCGGTGCCCAACAACCAAACCTCCCCCAGTGATTCAACCCCTTCCTCTTCCTCTACTGCCCCGACCACCGACCCTATGAATATCAATTCCATCAAATCTGCATCGGATCGCCTTCGCTCTAGCATCGACCGATTAGCTCAGGCAGGGAACAAGTCTAGCACCAATTTTCTTCTTCTCTCCGAGGAAGTCTTAACCTTTTACAGTCTGTGCTCTCAGTACATCGACGCCCTCCCCCCACACGCCAAATTTCACGTGCGAGAGTTGCTGTCCCAGATGCAAAATCATAGTCAGAATTTGAAAACGTACACTAGCTCAACCCCCGGTGGAGGCCGAATTTTGGACGATATTCAATCCACCAACCATGAAATTATGACGGTGATTCAAAGATAGCAAGTTTAAAAATATAGCAGTAGCTCGAAAAATAACAACATAAAAAGGAGAAACAAAAGCCTTAATTTTTTCTCTCTCTCTCTCTCTCTCTTGGGTGTTTTGTCGTCTGTGGTAGCTGTGGGGATGAGTGAAGGAAATAGAAAAAAATGATAATATAATAGAAGTTGATAAATACTGTCTTACATTATTGTTTATGTGTGTAATAATGATGATATGGACGGGATTCCCATTGTGCGAAGGGAAACAAGAAACTGATCAAATGAAACTTGCAATAATATTTCACTGGATACAGTTGACACGACACGTGTGTGCATTTTGATATACGGTGTTCATTAATGGATGGATGTGTTCTATTGAGTTCGTGAGATTGAAAGGGAGTTAGTTAGAAGAAGTGAATTTGGAAATGTGTTAGTGCGATTGGAATTATCGGGAAATGTGTTGTTGGTGTGTTTGGAATTATCACACACACACATAACAGAGAATAGTGCATTGTGTTTGGTAGCATAAAAAAAAAAATCAAGAAGAATATCCAGAGTTGTTTTTATGAGATTGAAAGAATAATGAGAGAAACAGTGAGAAAATCGAACAATTAATGTGATGTTTGAAAAGTATTGTTTGTAAATAAGTGCTGTGGAAGATTTTGGAGTATTTCAAAAATTCTGACAAGTGCAACAATGAATGCCTTGTCGCCAGACCGCCAAGATACATTTACTCTCTTGAGTTCACCCTCATTGTAAATCGAACCAATTTGTTGATTTTCCATGCATATGAACTCCAGAGAGAGTTAAAGGAAGAGTGATTTTCCAAAACTTCCCAACTCCGTTTTTTTCCCAGTTTGAGATATTGAGGATTATTTCCCCTAAAAGTTCTCATTCGGTCTATTGTTTTATCATATTTAAACTTCAAATTCACACAAATGTAAGGAAATTCGTGTGTCACTTGATGCTTAAAATAAAATTTACATTTCAATTTATCTCATGGACGGAAAATCTCAAAAAGTAGAAAAATTGACGTAATGAGTTTTGGAAAACCAGCCTTCAAATATAAAATGACATTTTGTGTATATTTGATAGTGGGTTTATTTTTTTATGGGGGGGGGGGGGGGGGGGGGGGGTTGCTGATAAGAACCAATTTTTATTCTCACCTAACATCAGACCTTACTATATTTTCACCAGAGAGCAGTGACGTTAACTTGAGCCTCAGAGAAGGCTGTTCCTGCTTTCTCTGTGATGATGGTCAAGTCTGCAGTTAGTAATAGAGATTAAATGAGTAACATTTTTGTTTGAAAGAGTTCTTGTCTCAGGGTTTAAAGCTTAAAGGTCAAAGGTTAATTTTGGCTGCACACTAATGTATTTATCAAGTGATTTCGTGTTATGTGAATTATTATCAAGACTTCTTCCAACCAATTTTAGTTTTTCTAAGGCATGTAGGCAGTGGTTTGTCTAGACTTAAATCTTTTCCCTATTCTATCATCTTCCTTTTCATTGGCTCTGAAAATTACCTCAAATTGTCCCAAGTGTGTAAATTCTTTAAAAACATTTTTTTTTAAAAAAGGTATCTCGTTTTAACACAAATAATTGAATAAAGGATTTAAAAAGTGGAAGGCTACAACAAAGAAAACTAGATCAGCCCTCGACTAGAATTCATGATAAAAATATTTATTTTCAATGTATTCTTGTACATTCGACTAATTTCTCAAATGTCTAAGCATCCAGCGACCAATACTAATACTAATACCATTGCAGTCGATGGCAGTTCATATCCAACAGCTATAATTATCCTTGATTTAAAAAAAAAAAATTGTCAAGAATTGAATGAAACTGTATTCTATACATAAATATGATTTGTTTCTCAACCTTTCTGTAGTTTTCGTAGGTGGGAATATCTCTTATAGGAATTATTTGCATATATGATATCAATAGTTGAAAACAAAAATGCTCATTGGGAGTTATAAATTCAGCCCAGCGTGTATTATAATGTATCAACATTTCAATATGGTGGTCAGTCCTGGGTGGGGTTCCTGACCTCCCATAGTGGGCAGGGAGGCACTTACTGTATCTTCTATCCCCCTACACCTGTTTTCCAACTTGCTTTCTGTCTTTGTCTTGAAATGAGATTACTTGGTTTTGTCCTGGCCCTGGCCGGATACCTTGGCTGTGAGGGAAACAGTCGAATGTATTGTTATAGTTTTGGGAAATGATATATTCTTTCCTTGTAAATCATCCCTCTGTTATGTACTGTTATGTTTTTATTTTAATATATGATTTGTAACAGTTGAGTGTATTCCTCTTATTGGGAGCTTGTGCTGGTGTCTGGGTGAGACTTTTGGTGATCTCAAACTAACTACACTGAATCTACATCTGTTCCTTATTTGTACCATTTCCCCTTTGTCTTACTTTTTCCTCGAGTCCTTTAAATTGTACGTCTAGAAAGGTTTTACTTTCCAATTTTCTTCCTTTTTACTGGCGCTGATATGACCTAAATGTGTTGCATGTGCCGTAAAACCTTTTTTTAAAAACCAAAAGTCCTGGAAAATCCCTGTTCAGAATCCTCATCAGATGTCTTCACTTTTTCTCTTTGAAGCTGTTATTTTCTTTCCCAACTTTTTAGTTTAATCCTTGGTCAGGTTATATTTGTTATGTTACTGTGAATAAGAAAAGCTGCTTTGTATAAGTGTGTGTGTGTGTGTGTGTGTGTGTGTGTGTGTGTGTGTGTGTGTGTGTGTGTGATGTTATATCAACTTATCATGAATAATAATAGACCACAACAACACTTTGAAGAATCATGAAAAGATAACTGGATACATTAATTTGATTTGAAATGAAATTCACTCGTGCTCCTCAAACTAGAAACAAAGACCATGCCCCGAATTGGTCGTGTTAATTTGATTTGAAATGAAATTCACTCGTGCTCCTCAAACTAGAAACAAAGACCATGCCCGAATTGGTCGTGTTAATTTGATTTGAAATGAAATTCACTCGTGCTCCTCAAACTAGAAACAAAGACCATGCCCCGAATTGGTCGTGTTAATTTGATTTGAAATGAAATTCACTCGTGCTCCTCAAACTAGAAACAAAGACCATGCCCCGAATTGGTCGTGTTAATTTGATTTGAAATGAAATTCACTCGTGCTCCTCAAACTAGAAACAAAGACCATGCCCGAATTGGTCGTGTTAATTTGATTTGAAATGAAATTCACTCGTGCTCCTCAAACTAGAAACAAAGACCATGCCCCGAATTGGTCGTGTTAATTTGATTTGAAATGAAATTCACTCGTGCTCCTCAAACTAGAAACAAAGACCATGCCCCGAATTGGTCGTGTTAATTTGATTTGAAATGAAATTCACTCGTGCTCCTCAAACTAGAAACAAAGACCATGCCCCGAATTGGTCGTGTTAATTTGATTTGAAATGAAATTCACTCGTGCTCCTCAAACTAGAAACAAAGACCATGCCCCGAATTGGTCGTGTTAATTTGATTTGAAATGAAATTCACTCGTGCTCCTCAAACTAGAAACAAAGACCATGCCCCGAATTGGTCGTGTTAATTTGATTTGAAATGAAATTCACTCGTGCTCCTCAAACTAGAAACAAAGACCATGCCCGAATTGGTCGTGTTAATTTGATTTGAAATGAAATTCACTCGTGCTCCTCAAACTAGAAACAAAGACCATGCCCCGAATTGGTCGTGTTAATTTGATTTGAAATGAAATTCACTCGTGCTCCTCAAACTAGAAACAAAGACCATGCCCGAATTGGTCGTGTTAATTTGATTTGAAATGAAATTCACTCGTGCTCCTCAAACTAGAAACAAAGACCATGCCCCGAATTGGTCGTGTTAATTTGATTTGAAATGAAATTCACTCGTGCTCCTCAAACTAGAAACAAAGACCATGCCCCGAATTGGTCGTGTTAATTTGATTTGAAATGAAATTCACTCGTGCTCCTCAAACTAGAAACAAAGACCATGCCCCGAATTGGTCGTGTTAATTTGATTTGAAATGAAATTCACTCGTGCTCCTCAAACTAGAAACAAAGACCATGCCCCGAATTGGTCGTGTTAATTTGATTTGAAATGAAATTCACTCGTGCTCCTCAAACTAGAAACAAAGACCATGCCCCGAATTGGTCGTGTTAATTTGATTTGAAATGAAATTCACTCGTGCTCCTCAAACTAGAAACAAAGACCATGCCCCGAATTGGTCGTGTTAATTTGATTTGAAATGAAATTCACTCGTGCTCCTCAAACTAGAAACAAAGACCATGCCCCGAATTGGTCGTGTTAATTTGATTTGAAATGAAATTCACTCGTGCTCCTCAAACTAGAAACAAAGACCATGCCCCGAATTGGTCGTGTTAATTTGATTTGAAATGAAATTCACTCGTGCTCCTCAAACTAGAAACAAAGACCATGCCCCGAATTGGTCGTGTTAATTTGATTTGAAATGAAATTCACTCGTGCTCCTCAAACTAGAAACAAAGACCATGCCCCGAATTGGTCGTGTTAATTTGATTTGAAATGAAATTCACTCGTGCTCCTCAAACTAGAAACAAAGACCATGCCCCGAATTGGTCGTGTTAATTTGATTTGAAATGAAATTCACTCGTGCTCCTCAAACTAGAAACAAAGACCATGCCCCGAATTGGTCGTGTTAATTTGATTTGAAATGAAATTCACTCGTGCTCCTCAAACTAGAAACAAAGACCATGCCCCGAATTGGTCGTGTTAATTTGATTTGAAATGAAATTCACTCGTGCTCCTCAAACTAGAAACAAAGACCATGCCCCGAATTGGTCGTGTTAATTTGATTTGAAATGAAATTCACTCGTGCTCCTCAAACTAGAAACAAAGACCATGCCCCGAATTGGTCGTGTTAATTTGATTTGAAATGAAATTCACTCGTGCTCCTCAAACTAGAAACAAAGACCATGCCCCGAATTGGTCGTGTTAATTTGATTTGAAATGAAATTCACTCGTGCTCCTCAAACTAGAAACAAAGACCATGCCCCGAATTGGTCGTGTTAATTTGATTTGAAATGAAATTCACTCGTGCTCCTCAAACTAGAAACAAAGACCATGCCCCGAATTGGTCGTGTTAATTTGATTTGAAATGAAATTCACTCGTGCTCAAACTAGAAACAAAGACCATGCCCCGAATTGGTCGTGTTAATTTGATTTGAAATGAAATTCACTCGTGCTCAAACTAGAAACAAAGACCATGCCCCGAATTCGTCGTGTTTGAACTTTGATTGGTTCTTCCAAATTGTCTTGTGTGTTTCTCATCAAAGGTTTGTTGTCATATTGGATATCATTCATGGCTGCCATACATATGATTATCATTCATATTTCCATTTCCTTTTCAAAAATAGACGATTTATCTGTCATAGTCTAATAAAAAAATCTATTTATACATTTAGTTGAAGGTTTACTCATAAAAGCGTTGTGGATCATAAAGTATGTATTCAAATTGCATCTCGCATAAAACAAAAATTTTATTTACATCGTTTTGGGTTTTTTTTATTCTATCAAACTATTATTAGTTACCTCCCTTTTATTTTATTTTATTGTTATGTATATTATGTCGAGGACATCCACCTCTAACTACCAGTGCTATGTGCTGGAGAAAAAAATTTTTTAGCTTGTATTAAAGCCAACCCCTCCCTTCCCCTCCCCTCCCCTCCCCTTCCCTTCCCTTGTGACAAAGTGGGAATAGTCATGTGATCTAAACACAGACATTCTAACCATCTTGGAGTCTGATGCCCTCAGTACAAATCTGCCGTTGTTTTAAAGAACACAGTTTGGTTGACATTGCATAAACTGTGTTTTTTAAGACAAGGGCAGTAATATATATATATATATATATATATTTTTTTATTTTTTTTTTTGTCACTAAAATCTAATTTTATTATTTTTATTTATTTTTTTCGTTATTGAGGGTTCTTTTTATTTAAGTTTTTAAGGTTAGTGAATCAAATATGTAGTGTGAGTTTGCTTATAAAAATATACCACTCGTATTTAAAACTGCTTGAATCCAGTAGATGTGAAGATGATAGAGGTGTGGAATGTATGTTGGTGGAAGGATACAAACTCGCAAATTATAATGAAGAATTTCAAAAATTGTATTCCTCCTGTAGTTTTATTTACCCTGTACGGTATCTGTGCCTGACATTTTTTAAAACTTTGAAGTCATTCAAACTGACAACAACTCTAACTCTAAAAATGTTGAGTTCTTTGTGATGATAAGTTACAAGTTCATTATTTATCATCTACTACACATAGAAAATAATTATTTGCCAGTCAGAGCTCAATATCAAAAGCGATGCACGTCAAGGATTTGATAAAAAGGAAAGAAAAGAAGAATTCAAAGCAATAATAGTTGAACCCGTGTGAGATTGGAAGAGAGAAGTTGAAACTCCATTGATCGTCTTTCATATAAATATCGGTTCGTTATGAAGTTGGCATCAAAAGACAGAAAACGAATAGTGTAGATAGGCCTCTGGTGTTTCTTAGTATTTTTCTGAGCTATGAAAACATCTCATATATATTATTATATTTGTTATTTTTAATGTATAATGAAATGTAAGCATTTGAGTGTATTTCTCTTTGTTGGATCTTGTGCTTGTGTCTAGGTGAGACTTAACTAAGTATATTGATGGCATGCTCTTGGAATCTACACCAAAATCTTATTTGTACAATTCCCCTTCGTCTTACCCTTTCTTGGGTGCTTTAATTGTAATTCTAGACCTTTTTACTATCCCATTTTCTTCCTTTTTACTGGTGCTGATATGACCTAAATGTGTTGCAAGCGCCGTAAAACCCTTAAAAACAAACAACAAACAAACCTTGACATGGACCATATCTTGCTCCAAATCCATTCTCAGCCAACAACAGAACAGTTAAAACGCCGGTAGTCAAAGTGACACGAAGCTGCTACAAGCTGTAGACTAAAAATAAGTGATCGATAATGAAAAACGAATAGAACAGCTTAAAAAAAAAGAAAGAACGAAATACAAAACATGGAACGTTTTGGGCTCAAAACCCTTTTTCAGCCACTCAATAACAAAAACTAATAATAGTGAAAAAGTAAATAAATTACTTGCAAACTAGATAGATTACACAGAGACATATTTGACACATCGTTTCTGTAAGTGATGAGATCTTGAATATCCAGAAAGGACTTGTCAAATATTTATCTGCTATCTATCTAGTTTTTAAATAATGTGTTCCGTGTTTTTTATTGGGGTTTTTTTGTTGTTGATGGCTGAAGAAGGGTTTTGAGCCCGAAACGTTCCGTGTTTGGAATTTTGTTCTTTTTTGGGGCTGTCATATTCATATTGGTTTATTACGAGTTTAAGTAGTAACTGCTTCTAGCAGTTTTATATTCATTCATATGAAGTGTTCACAAAATCTAATTTCAAAAATTATTTATTTATCTTAAGTTTCATTAATTTTTTTTTTTTGTAACATTTTATTTTAAAGATAGATGATATTGACTATTGTAAGTGTGTGGGTGAAAATTGTGAAGTCATCAAATTTTATTTTAAGCACCTTAACGCAGGGAGGTACATACTGTGTCTTCTATACCCTTATATCTGTTTTCAACATGCTTTCTGCCTTTGTCTTGGAATGAGATTACTTGGTTTATTCCTGGCCCTGGTCAGAGTCCTGGCTGGGAGGGAAACAGTCAAATTCAAATGTATAGTTATTGTTTTGGGAGATGATATTTTTTTCCTTGTAAATCATCTCTCTGTTATGTATTATTATTTTTATTTGGAATGTATAATGTAAGCATTTGAGTGTGTTCCTCTTTGTTGGATTTTGTGCTTGTATCTGGATGAGACTTGTAGGTGATTTCAAACTAAGTACATTGGTGGTAAGCTCTTGGAATCTACATCTGATCCCTATCTGTTCCCAGTTCCCCTTTGTCTTACTTTTTCTTGGGTGCTTTAATTGTAATTCTAGAACTTTTTACTATCCCATTTTCTTCCTTTTTACCGGCTGATATAACCTAAATGTGTTGCAAGCGCCGTAAAACCCTTAAAAACAAAAAAAACATGAATTCTTGGAATTTGCGCGCTATACATATGATTTATTATTATTATTATTATTATTATTATTATTATTATTATTATTATTATTATTATTATTATTATTATTGTTATCAGGTTTTGCTATGTTGCCACAGAAAATTTACGAAAACAGTTTTCAAATTTCACAATACTAATATTTGGTTTTTCAAAAATCTCATTTATTTCATTCTATAAATTCCTCACAGCTGTTCGCTTGGTATTAAATGATAAAACTTTATTCATAGCGATCTTATCTGTCAATGGTTTTGCATGACAGACAGTAACACCTTTATGGGGGAATTCAGGTCGCCATAGGTCACTTGCAGTGTCTTCTATCCCCTTACATCTGAAGGCCACAAGGGATAATCGATCAAAGTCCGAAAGACACTTACTGTTCTAATGTCACAATAATTTGGTATTAAAACCAACCAAGAGCTTGTGTTTTTATATGCATCTGACTTGTGGTCAAAATATATACGTTTAGTAATTCAAATTCAGTTCAATTCATATTATCATGTGGCGTTTTCAATGGGTTTCCAAACTTTAATTTTGATTTTCTCAAAAGCTGAAAAATGTGACTTTGATCGTTTTTCCCCTGTGGTCTTCATCTGTTTTCCAAGTTGCTCTCTGTCTTTGTCGGAATGGGATTGCCTGGTTGTGTCCGGCATTTGCCAGAGTCCTTAGCTGAGAGGGAAACAGTCAAATGTTCAGTATTAATTTTGGGAGATGACATATTTTTTTCCCCTTGTAAATCATCTGTTTTGTATTGTTAGTTACATTTTCTGTTTTGGATATATTCTGTAAAGATTTGAGTGTGTTCCTCTCAGTAGGATCCTGTGTTTGTGTCTGGATGAGACTTTTAGCTGATCTCAAACTAAATACACTGATATTAGTGTGCTCTTGGAATCTACATTTGTTCCCTATTTGCACCATTCCCCTTTGTCTTACTTTATCTCGGGCATCTTTACTTGTAATTCTATAATTTCTTCTTAATTGTCCTGTTTTCTTCCTTTTTACTGCCACTGATATGACCTAAATGTGTCCCAAGCACTGTAAAACCCTTAAAAACATCAACATAAAAACATCAAGCTACAACATTGAAGATGAAATTTTCATTGCATTTTTTTGTTATGATGATGATTATTACTAATAATTATAGCAACCATTTTTTTTTTTTGTTTTTCAAGCTGATTTTGTACAGTTGTGTACAGCTGAATTATTGCTCATTATGATAGTCCTTGTGCTCATTCATCGTAAATGGTCAGTTGGTTGTTTTATGAATTACTTGTCAACTTTTTTTTTTTTTCCTTTCTCCTTTTAAAAGCAAATTTGAGAAGCAGGGTCCTTTGACCTCCCATGGTGGTCAGGAGGTCACGCTGTGTCTTATATCCCCTTATATATCTTTTTTTCGAGTTGCTTTCTGTCTTTGTCTTGGAATGGGATTTCTTGGTTTTGTCCCAGCCCTGGCTGGAGTCCTTGACTTGGAGGGAAATAGTCAAATGTATCGTTATAGTTTTGGGAGATGATATTTTTTCCTGCTTAATCATCTTTCTGTTATGTATTCTTAGTTAACTATTCTGTAAACATTTGAGTTTGTTCCTCTTAGTGGAATCATGTGCTGGTGTCTGGATGAGACGTTTAGGTGATCTCAAACTGAGTACATTGATGGTGTGCTCTTGGAATCTACATCTGTTCCCTATTTGAACCAATTCCCCTTTATCTTGCTTTTTCTTGGGTGCTTTGATTGTAAATCTATAATATTTTGACTATTCCGTTTTCTTCTTATTACTGGCACTATTATGACCTAAATGTGTCACAAGTGGCATACAACCATTTAAAACAAACCAGAAAAAAAGAAAACAAAATGAAATATAAATTGTATATGACCATTATATAATTCTTATGTTATCACTGGATTGCCAGGGTCAGTTTCACACTAGAAAGATATGTCTTATAAGTGGTGGGGTTAGGTGTGGAATTTTTATATAGATGGAATGAAATTGACGTCACTCAGCTCTTTGTTATTGCTTTTAGACACTAGATTCTATCAATCAGACTATAAACGTTTAAGGTTACACATAGTTTTCGTGCTGGTATGTTACATCTGGCTGGCAGAAGATATTCTGAGTATTTTACCTGAACACATAGCATCAATAGCAGACGAGGATGAAATGAGATCATAAGAACCATTGGTGAATTCTTGTTAAACGCCTAAGGTTTCCACTGAAACTTTCAACATTTTTGTTGATTGCTGAAGACGAGCTTTGAGCTCAGAATGTTCCTTGTTATGGATTGTGTTCTTTTTCGAAGCTGCTCCTTCTTCGTCTTGTGGAAACCTCCAATATTGTCGAGGATCACTCCACAGTTTGTAGGGTTTTACATTTTAAACTTGCTAAAACTCTGCACATAATACTAATTTTTTAAAAACACATAGATTAAAAAGTCACGTTGTGAACTCTAGCAATCACGTGAAGGCATGTTGGCAACTGTTCTCAGCCACTTCAGCTGGGAGGCTATTCCATAGTCGGGCAGTGGAAGGGAAAAACGAATACATGTGGCCTGTTATTAGTTATTCAGTTTTACTTTATACTTTTTGCCTACCACTACTACTATATTCTTGAGTACGAGTCTGACATGACCCTTAAGTTTTGTGGACTTCATCAACTTGTGTAACTAAACTAGATTTGATTGATGGGGGGGGGGGGGCAGGAATTAGTTAAAACTAGGTGGGGAAAATCATTTCATTGTGATCAATATTAAGGGAGGGAAATCGAATTTTTTTATAATTGTCTTCTTTTCTTTTTTTTTTATCCAGCCGATCTAGTCAATTCCTTTGTTGTTGTTGTTGTTGTTTTTTTTCTAATAGGAGTACGAAACATGACAATGTCAAGGTCTTTAGAAAAAGTTTTGTTTCTCTTGCTATTTTTGTTAGGGGCAGCGTGGCTCAGCGGTACGGTCTTTGATTCCTACCCGAAAGGTATAGAGTTTGATCACCCACCGCTGTGCTGTATGGCCTTGAGCAAATCACCTCGCCCTACCTCAGTTTGCGGCGCTGCACTGCGGCTGACGCCCAGGTTATTTCAGTCTTTCCTTGGAATAGACCCTAGAGACACATTTCCCCTATGGAATGAATCAAGGGAATTTTTTTTTTATATCTTTTATTATTAATTGGTATCTTTCTTCTTTTTTTTTTTTCATTTAATTTCAACTTTAGAAAAACTGCTTTTCTAAAATTTGATTTTAACTAAGAAGGAATTGTGGGGGAAAAAACTAGGATAGTCACATAACGTTATTCATTTTAGGGAGCTTGTTTTTAAAAGAAAAAAGAAAATCCCAATTTGCTTCATATGTACAGATATACACAACAGAACCAAATTGAATCAAGAATGTCTTCATTTTGTATTATTGTGATGACAATTTGTGTGATTTACATTGATTGAGTGGACGTACTTAAACTGGAACAACATTTAGATTTTGTTGTGATCACGCATTTTATTGCTTTTTTATTCAGCTCCATTTTGTTTTGTTTTTGTAAAGTGAAAAAGCAAATGCAGGTTATCGTCAAAACCGGCTATGAAATCATTGTCTTCAATATTATGTAATCACAATCACTATTACCGATTTTAACATCATCACCATCATCATCATCATCATCAACGCCTTCATTCTGGGTGGGGATCCTGACCTCCCATAGCGGGCAGGGAGGTACATACTGTGTCTTCTATCCCCTTGTATCTGTTTTCCAACATGCTTTCTGTCTTTGTCTCGGAATGAGATTACTTGGTTTTGTCCTGGCACTGGCCGGAATCCTAGCTGGGAGGGAAACAGTTAAATGCATAGTTACTGTTTTGGGAGATGATATTTTTTTCCTTGTAAATCATCTCTCTGTTGTGTATTATTATTTTTATTTTGAATGTATAATGTAAGCATTGAGTGTATTCCTCTATGTTGGATTTTCTGCTTGTGTCTGGATGAGACTTGTAGGTGATTTCAAACTAAGTACATTGGTGGTATGTTCTTGGAATCTACATCTGATCCCTATTTGTTATCAGTTCCCCTTTGTCTTACTTTTTCTTGGGTGCTTTAATTGTAATTCTAGAACTTTTGACTATCCAATTTTCTTCCTTTTTACTGGCGCTGATATAACCTAAATGTGTTGCAAGCGCCGTAAAACCCTTAGAAACAAAACAACAAAAACAATCGCCTTCATTGTTATTGTTATCCTTGGTTACCAATTCTCAAGGCAAGGATGATTTCAATGTCAATTCATAATACCCAACAGCTTTCATCAAGCGGTGCTTGGGTTGGAGTTGGAGGGGGCTTTTTTGAAGGAAAGTCCCTTCCCCCCCCCCCCCCCCCTCCCATAACTGAAAGGTTCTGCATTGTTCCATCTTTTCTGTCTTGTTATCATCTCCCATGAAATCATGTTTACAACCGTAAGCACAGATGACCAAAGTCTCTAGAGCAATCCATCATCGTTCGTCCCTATATATCATACGTACTGGTGCTGAAGTGTCCTTACTTAAAGTTTACAGTGGTATGTATAACCGGCGCCAAAACACTAACAAAGTAACAACTTATGATATATATGGTATCATAGTGTCTTTTTTCATGTAACCTGGTTTGTTGGATCACTTTTTTTTTTTTGGGGGGGGGGGGGGGTGAAGGGGTAGTTTGAGTTTGTTTTGTTTTGTTTTGTTATTGAGGTCATTTGCTGTATTAATCTTGGGTACTTGAGTATATTCAGACATTTTTGACAAGTTTGAGATCGTGTTGATCTATGGATATGTGAAGAGTTTTAAAATTGGCATATTTTCATCGGGCGTATTGAATCAATGGGCTTACTATTACTATACATACCCATTGAAAGTTCTTGGAAAGTTCTCCTGTTTGGTCCTGGGGATAATTGTATTCTACTGCCAGTCGTCTCAAGATCAGTTCATTTTGAAAATATTGTTACATCATCATTACCACCACCATCATCATCATCATCACCGCTATCAATTTCATCATCATCATCATCATTAACATCATCGTGTCTCACCATCATTAACACCCTACCAAATGTATTAATCAGTATTGAGTTCGTGTGTTTATGGTAATTTGTACATTGATTGTTAGTACGAATGAATGACATTGAAGACCAGCTGTAACTGGTGTATGAAAAGTGTTGTATTCATATCAGTATCAGTTTTTCATTACATTTTATACATGATATGATACAAAAAGTTTACCGGGGAGTCGAAATTGCTCCATCTCTGTCTCTGTTGTTTCCATTTCGTTCACACATTTTCTAACACGTTGATAAGCTGTATATTATATATATATTATATGTAGGGAATGAGATTAACGGAAGAGTAGCGTCCCTTGATTGGACGTCACCCATAGTCTGTGACGTCACCGGCGGAAAAGTTATTAGAGAGAGAACGTCATGTTAGTTGTGCGCGGAAGCGAGGACGAGAGACGCATGCTCACAACCAACATGACGTTCTCTCTCTAATAACTTTTCCGCCGGTGACGTCACAGACTGTGAGTGACGTCCAATCAAGGGACGCTACTCTTCCACTAATCTCATTCCCTATATATATAGAGGGACATGGGACAACTGGGCTGCCTAAATTGCAACTCCCTGATGTAAGCATTTGTAGTTAATGTTTTGTATTAATGTGGGGTGTTTATTTTTTATTTATTTATTTTTTTTAAAGAAATATGTTGTATTGTTGTATTGTTTGGGTTTGTTTTTTTTTAAAGAAAATAATTTATTCCTGAATGTCTCCAGCTGAGTCAGAATGAGATTTCCAAAGATATTCGGTGTGTAAGTTGAACATAGAGATTAACACGCCGTGTGCTAGGAAGGTTGAAAAGCTTGTTTTTAACTTCGAAGAGTGTGTAAAGTTGATGTCAGTTGTACCGATGATGGTGATGATGATGATGATTTTGAAAATGATGACTTGTATTTCGTAATGATAACAATACTTATAGTATAAATATAGTGGCGAGTGAAGCCACGTCATGATTTATTGTAATTGATGATAATGATAATATTTGACATCTGCTTATTATGGAATGCTATGGATTGTGTTGTTTGCTTCTTCAATCAAGTCTAGTGTATATTTGCAGACTGCATGCATGTGATGTGATGTGATAAATTGAAAGGTGTGTTTTCAACAAACAAACAAAAAAAATTAATTCATATAAGATTTTTTAATGGTCTTTTTAAAAAGATATTATTATTATTATTATTATTATTATTATTATTATTATTATTATTATTATTATTATTATTATTATTATTATTATTTTTATTTTTATTGTATTTTCTTCTTTATTTTCTTTTCCTGTATTTTCTTTAATTTCATTTTTTTCTTCCCCCCCCCCCCCCCCCCTCTTCTCTTTCATAATTTATTTGCCCAACCACCCTCCCTTTTTTAAAATTTTCTATCTGATTGGCACAAACACTCAGGGATCAGCTGATATGACCCAAATGTGTAGCAAGTGCCGTAAAACCCTTAAAAAACAAACAGTGCTGAAAGAATAGCTTGGATAACATGTTAAAGATCTAGAGAAGAGCCAGTCTGCTTACAAGTAAGAGATACTTTTACCACGTAAGGTTTTTTGACGTCTCGCCACTGGTGAGAAATATGCTCGATTTATTGTTCATAGAATTGGTGGAATATCCATCAGTATTAAATATAATATCATCATCATATACTCTCTCTTTCTCTCTCTCTCTCTCTCTCTCTCTCTCTCTCTCTCTCTCTCTCTCTCTCTTTCTCTCTCTCTCTCTCTCTCTCTCTCTCTCTCTCTCTCTCTCTCTCTCTCTCTCTCTCTCTCTCTCTCTCTCTTTTTTTTTTTTTTTTTCTTTATTATTATTATTATTTTTAAAGTTATAATTTTGCCTGGCCAACGCGATATTTTATTAGAAGGAAACTCAACCTCTCTGTCTCATTCAGTTTATGGAAGATTTGTTATATCCAGAGTGAAGTGAAAAAAATAATGTGCAAATTGCTGGGGTTTTTGTTTTAGAAGTATTTACCATTAAAAAGAACAAAAATCATTATTTCTGTTTATTTCTTCATGTTTCCTTTTCTTTCTTTGCACGGTTATTTATTATTATTGTAATGTTATTTTACTTTTTATTATTTTGGGTTAGGAAAAACCACCTATATTTTTTTTTTCAACAGTTACTGTAATTATACTGTCGTTTTCTGAAGAGGAAAAAAAAAACAACCAAAAAACACGTATTTAAAATTCTGGCCAGAAAACGAGTTCTTCAAATATCGATCAATGAAAATGACCCACATCATGTTTTAGATACGTGTTTGGTTGAGGTTGTTTTTGTATTGGTTTATTTTATTGTTTTATTTTTTATTTTTTTTGTTTGTTTTTTTTGTTTTTTTTCAAAGTACTGTAGTATAGCCATGGTTTGTAACGCTAATATTATGAATATGAATAATCTATGAATTTGCTGACTGGAAGTGAAAGAGGTCCATTGTTTATAACGTGAAATACAATAACATTGCTTTTGTATTTGAATATTATTATAATGTGTATTGTTAATTATTATTGGTTTCATTATGATAAAAAAGGACGGTTCGTTATCAATATTATTCAAATAATTTTGTTTGTTTGTTTGTTCGTTTGCTTGACGAACAAGTGCTGAGGTACATCGTGTGTACTTACCAATAGGTGCTAGCGCCCATTGGTCAGTACTAACCAATTTATGCCAGTTATGGTTTGATTTTTTTTGTTTTTGTTTTTTTTCCGTGTAAAAATTATTCTGTTATTGTTATTGTCAAGACTTGTTTTATTGAACGACTGACTGAGGTGAATTTGTACATTATCATCATTATTATTATTATTATATTATTATTATTATAATTACTATTAAAACAATGCATTGCATGGTTCAATCTCGAACTGGTCTCGTGTTGTCTGCTTGTCATATCTGGGTGGGGTTCCTGACCTCCCATAGTGGGCAGGGGGGTACATACTGTGTCTTCGGCAGGGAGGTACATACTGTGTCTTCTATCCCCTTATATCTGTTTTCCAACTTGCTTTCTGCCTTTGTCTCGGAATGAGATTACTTGGTTTTGTCGTGGCACTGACCGGAATCCTAGCTGGGAGGGAAACCGTCAAATGCATAGTTATTGTTTTGGGAGATGATATTTTTTTCCTTGTAAATCATCTCTCTGTTATGTATTATTTTTATTTTGAATGTATAATGTAAGCATTTGAGTGTGTTCCTCTTTGTTGGATTTTGTGCTTGTGTCTGGATGAGACTTGTAGGTGATTTCAAACTAAGTACATTGGTGGTGTGCTCTTGGAATCTACATCTGATCCCTATTTGTTCTCAGTTCCCTTATGGGGATCCTGACCTCCCATAGCGGGCAGGGAGGTACATACTGTGTCTTCTATCCCCCTATATCTGTTTTCCAACATGCTTTCTGTCTTTGTCTTGGAATGGGATTACTTGGTTTTGTCCTGGCCCTGGCCGGACTCCTGGCTGGGAGGGAAACAGTCAAATGCATAGTTATTGTTTTGGGAGATGATATTTTTTTCCTTGTAAATCATCTCTCTGTTATGTATTATTATATGTTATTTTAAATGTATAATGTAAATGTAAGCATTTGAGTGTATTCCTCTTTGTTGGATTTTGTGCTTGTGTCCGGATGAGACTTATAGGTGATCTCAAACTAAGTACATTGGTGGTATGATCTAGGAATCTACATCTGATCCCTATTTGTTCCCAGTTCCCCTTTGTCTTACTTTCTCTTGGTTGCTTTAATTGTAATTCTAGAACTTTTTACTATCCCATTTTCTTCCTTTTTACTGGCGCTGATATAACCTAAATGTGTTGCAAGCACCGTAAAACCCTTAAAAACTTTAAAAAAAACAAACCTTTGTCTTACTTTTTCTTGGGTGCTTTAATTGTAATTCTAGAACTTTTTACTATACCATTTTCTTCCTTTTTACTGGCGCTGATATAACCTAAATGTGTTGCAAGCGCCGTAAAACCCTTAAAAACAACAAACATACTGTGTCTTCTATCCCCTTATATCTGTTTTCCAACATGATTTCTGCCTTTGTCTTGTTTTTTCTTTGGTACTTTAATTGTAATTCTAGAACTTTTTACTATCCCATTTTCTTCTTTTTTTTTACTGGTGCTGATATTACCTAAATGTGTTGCAAGCGCCCTAAAACCCTTAAAAACAAAAACAAACAATTATTTCCCTTCTTTGTCTTAACTTTTTCTCCTATGCTTTAATTGTAAATCTAGATTATTTCTTTTTCTTTACTTTTCTTCCTTTTTATTGGCGCTGAAATTACCTAAAAGTGTCACAAGCGCCGGTAGATTTGTCTTGGGATATGACGTTTGCCTTCAAACCTTTAGGCCTTTGGTTCGAATCCCAGTAGATTTGTCTTGGGATATGACATTTGCCTTCAAACCTTTAGGCCTTTGGTTCGAATCCCGGTAGATTTGTCTTGGGATATGACATTTGCCTTCAAACCTTTAGGCCTTTGGTTCGAATCCCGATTTGGGCGGCACCAAGTTGAGTCCTTGATAAAGGCTCTTTACTTAGAGATTATTTCACTGCATTCAGGTGTAAAATAAGTATCTAACCAGTAACGGTATTGCATATTTAGAAAAAATGGAATAGCACCTTTAGGCATCATGGGGTTTCTCATAGCTCAAGTGGTAGAGCACTTGCTTCACACGGACAGGGGCTGAGATTAATCACGAGTGAAGCCGCGATTATTTTTGTTCTGACACCCCTCTGTCTCTCTCTGTCTCTCTCTCTCTCTCTCTCTCTCTCTCTCTCTCTCTCTCTCTCTCTCTCTCTCTCTCTCTCTCTCTCTCTCTCTCTCTCTACCAGGAGTGATTGGGAAGCTGGGTCTTTGGGTGGGGATCCTGACCTCCCATAGTGGGCAGGGAGGTACACACTGTCTTCTATCCCGTTATATCTGTTTTCCAACATGCTTTCTGTCTTTGTCTTGGAATGAGATTACTTGGTTTTGTCCTGGCACTGGCGGGATCCTAGCTGGGAGGGAAACAGTCAAATGCATAGTTATTGTTTTGGGAGATGATATTTTTTTCCTTGTAAATCATCTCTCTGTTATGTATTATTATTTTTATTTTGAATGTATAATGTAAGCATTTGAGTGTGTTCCTCTTTGTTGGATTTTGTGCTTGTGTCTGGATGAGACTTGTAGGTGATTTCAAACTAAGTACATTGGTGGTATGCTCTTGGAATCTACATCTGATCCCTATTTGTTCTCAGTTCCCCTTTGTCTTACTTTTTCTTGGGCGCTTTAATTGTAATTCTAGAACTTTTTACTATCCCATTTTCTTCCTTTTTACTGGCGCTGATATGACCTTAATGTGTTGCAAGCGCCGTAAAACCCTTAAAAACAAACAAAAAAAAAACGAAGCTGGGTCTGTCAGATCTGGTGGAGAGTACTTTGCGATAGACTAACATCCTATCCAAAAGGGCAGCAAGCAATTGTCCATTTCACGCTATAGAAACCGGGATAAACTCCGGCTCTATGGGCCTAGCGGCTCTGACTGACTACTCTTTACTATTTTAAAAACAAAGATATTATATTATTGATCTTGGGTCTCCTTCTGACTGAGTGCAGTTTGTCTTTGGCATGGGTGCCAGCTTTCCGGTTCATGTCGGAATTCCGGTTTCGCAATATCTCGGAAGTCAAATACCTTCGGCTTCAGTGTTTTGAGTAAAATAACCTAATAGCATCGGTAAAATTCGAAAACGTGAATCAGCCACCTTTTCAGTGTACTATGTATTATAAGTTGGTTTTAAAATCAAATTAATTTCCTCATTGTATCAATATGTTTGCTGTGTTATCATTTAATAGCTAAAAACGGTGATGAAATAAGAGTAAAGTTTAGGCCGCATTTTCAGTAGGAAATTTTTCAGGTTTGGCAAAGTGTCCAGATTTTAGTTTCAGGTTTCAGCACTTCTTCATGCTGGCACCCATGGTCTTTGGGATACAATACTCTCCTTTGGACCGGAAGGTCAAAGGTTCGAGATCCACTCTGAGCGGGGCATAGTTGAGTCAAAACTTGATCAGATTTATAATGTTTTTCTCATCTGGATACTCTTTTATGCTCATCGGATAAATATTTCATAAAGGCGTCCGCCACTGTTCCGGTAGTTTAGAGCCCGTTACTTAGTTACTATGAGACATTACGGGGGAAGTGACGTCACGACTGTTGAAGCGTCCTATTGCCCTCCCCACACCCAGTCCCGTAAAAAGACCATCAAGGCAAGTCCAATCATTCTCGTGGCTGACAAGTCGAGTCATTCTCGTGGCTGACAAGTATGACAGCAGCAGCCTCTTATGGTTCTCACACTACCATGTTATGACGATCGACCCAATCAGCAAAGTCTGGTCCGCATTCGTGAACCGTCGCAAACCCGCCAGGTAGCATCGTCACAACACACGGTTCGACTAGATGCTCTGCCGTTTCGGGTTCTTGCCCACATCGGCAAGTATGGCTATAGAGAGATTTGAAATGAGGATCAATTGAATTGTTTTATTTTACGTGAGCATTTAAAAGTATTTTGTTCTCTTTTGAAGCTGTTATTTTTTAATTCAATGTTTGTTGTTGTTTTTCTTTAGCACTTTTTCGAGTAAAAAAAAAAGAAAACTTTTTTTTATCTATGCGCAATTTCCACTAAACGTGCTGAAAGCGCTTTAGAAGGGGCCCCTGACCAACAGAAACACGTACCGTGTAGAACGGGACATGACGCCTGTTAGGCGATAATACCATTTTTTCCCCGACAGAGACAACGCTGTAAACGGTAAAGGTACTCATTTTACACCTGAGTACGACGAGAGAGTGTGAGTAAAAAGCCCTTTCCATGGACTCAACTATGCGCCGAGCGAGGTTCGAACGCAGGACCTCTCGATCAGAAAAATAGTGTCATAGCACCAGGCCACATAGCCCGGCGAGTACTATGATAAAAACGCAAATCATGAGTTAACTGGTGTAATGGAAAGTAGTTTTAGCTGATTTGAGAACTTTGTTTCTTCCATAACGACAAAGACCAAACCAATTCTGTTTTCGAGCTGTCAAGTTCACTCGCTTTCTACTCAATTCTCTCCTTATTCAATCTTCTTGATCTAAATTCTAGAAATATTTAGGCAGTGACAATAGTACTCAATATTATTATTCAATATTGATATTGAATCTTCTCGCTCCCCTCACCAGAAACACAAAACTTGAATGAAATATCGGACATCAAAACTTGTTCATTTTCGAATTGGATTTATGTAATTTCTGCCTTCGAGATAATTCCGGCTTGTGTGTATTGAGATATCTAGTTGAGATTAGTTAGATACTTATCAGATTGGAGTGAACAACAAGATACAGTGATACAGTACAGCTAAGACTTAGATAGATCTATTCATTTAACAAGTAAGAAGATGAGCTTAAACAGCAGTAGTAGGAAAGGTAGATCTGGCAGTGCCAGTACTAGTAGTGGCAGTAGTAGGAAAGAAAGCCCTGCACCGATTAGTACAAATAAGGCAAAAGCAAAAGCTGAGACTGAGACTTGCGGAAAATGTGAATATGTATGCAAAGAGATTGAGAAATGCTTACAGTGCGAGCTCTGTGACCAGTGGTTTCATACTTTGTGTGAAAAGATAGATGATGACACCTATCAACTGTTGAAGAAAGACTCAGAAAAAGAATGTCCGCTACTGCATTACTACTGCTCTAAGTCCTGCAACAAAGTGGCCTCAAAGTTCTTGGGCAATTTCATGCAGCTTGAAAAGGAAGTAGATAAACTCAGGAAAAAAGTAGAAGACGTAGATAAAAGTGTGAATATCATTCAAAAAGGTGAATTCACAGAGGAGATGATAGAAATAGTGAAATCAACAGCAAAGGATGAGATAGAGGCCTACCCTATGTCTGAGGCGAGTGAGATTAAGGAGAGACTCAAGAGAAGTACAGAAGAAAAGTCAGATAGAGTAAGACAAGATATAAATGAAATGAGGAAAATCAATGAAACTGAGGAGAAGAAGCAGGCAATGGTGAAAAAGAACCTGGAACTAGAAGAGGAGAGAAATGAAAGGGCTAAGAGAGTGAAGAATGTAATTATGTATGGCATACCAGAAGCTAAAGATGGCGACAACAAGGAAGATATAAGAAAAGCCCAAATGGTACTCAAAGAGTTGCAGGTTCATGGAAACAAAGACAGCCTCAACCCTATAGAGCAAGTGATCAGATTGGGCAGAAGAGAAGATAGACCAAGACCCATGAAAATAAGTCTGATGTCAACGGATCAGCGTAACACTGCTCTTAGGAACAGCAAACAGTTGAAAGACCACAAACGGGAATGCTTACAAAAGGTGTATATTGGAGCTGACCAAACAATTATGCAAAGAGAGCAGGCCAAGGAGTTAAGAGAGGAGCTGAAGAGAAGACGAGAAGCAGGGGAAGATGTAGTCATATATAAGAAAAGGGTCATTTTCAGGGAAAAGTTTAGTGAACAAATAAGAAAGAGAGACAGCGATGTTGGAGGAAATGACTGGGACTGGGATGAGGAATGACTATATTGGAAACGTGTCAGTCCAATTGCCCAAAATGTTTCTGAGCAAGGACTCGAAGACAACAAGAAAATTCAAAAAAGAGAAGTACCAGTGAATGATAAGGAGGGGCAGCACGTGAATATGAAAAATACCCTGAAGTTCATGTACACGAACGCAGACAGTGTAATGAATAAGAGAGAGGAGCTAAAGGCTATGGCAGAAGAAGAAGATCCAGATGTAATAGCAATAACAGAAGCTAAGCCAAAGAATGCAACAACACACCCAACCATAGCAGAGTTAGGTATTGAGGGATACACTATAATAGCTAGCAGAGATTTTGAAACTTCCGGCAGAGGAGTATACTTATTGGTGAGAGAGAACCTCAAGGTTAACCCCATAGAGGAACTCACAGATCACGACTTTAGGGAGAGCGCTTGGTGCTCGATTGGAGTAACTGGACAAAGTCAGATACTAGTAGGAGTGATTTATCGGAGCCCAAATAGCACAGGAGAAAATAATGAGAGAATGTTGGAGATGATAAGGAGAGCATCACAAAAAAAGCATTCAGAGATAATTATTATGGGAGACTTCAACATGCCGGAACTGGAGTGGAAAGGGATGGACGAACCAAAAGAGGGAAGCCTGGAGGAAAGTTTCATAGAAACCATTGAAGATTGCTACCTACAACAGATAATAAAAGAACCCACGAGACAGAGAAAAAACCAAAAGCCCAACGTATTGGACTTGATATTGATGGAGGAAGAAAATGACATAATCGACCTAAGACTGAGCCACCCACTGGGAAAAAGCGACCATGCGACCATATTCCTAAAACTGAGGGCGACATCAGAGACTGTAGATGAAAAACTGACACTCAGATATAGGAAGGCTGATCTAGAGAGTATGAAAGAGGAACTGGGGCATATCAAATGGGAGGAAATACTAATCGAGGACACCGTAGGAAATAACTGGAGTAGATTTACCAGAGTACTTAACCAATGCTTCGAGAAAAACATCCGAAAAGCAGAGGGAACCGGGTTGGGAGAAGAAATCAACATTGGATGACGCAGGAAGTGAGAGAGGCATTACGGAAGAAGAAGGCAGTAAATAGAAGATACTCTTGAAGCAAAAAGGAAGAGGATTGGGACAAATACAAAAGAGTGAGAAACGCAACTACTAAAATAGTCCGACAAGCGCATCAAAAGTATGAGAACAAGATAGCAGAGGAAACGAAAGAAAATCCTAAAGTATTCTGGAGTTATGTAAACAGTAAAATGAAGACAAGACAGGGAACCTGTGACATAAAAAAAAGAAGATGGCACTTGGGCATCTGAAGATGAAGACAAGGCAGAGGTGCTAAATCTCTTCTTTGCAAGTGTCTTTACAGTGGAGAACCAGAAAAACTTGCCAGATATTGCTAAAAGAAGTAATATAGATACTACACAATGGCCGATTACTGAAGAGAGAGTAATGAAGAGACTACAAATCCTAAAGGAGAGTAAATCACCTGGACCTGACAAACTTCATCCTTACATCCTAAAAAACTTAGCAGAGCAGCTAGTAGAACCCTAACCAAGATATTTAACCAGTCGATGAAAGAAGGAAGACTACCAAGGGAATGGAAAGAAGCTAACGTCACAGCCATATTCAAGAAGGGAGACAGAAAAAATCCAGAAAACTACAGACCAGTGAGCCTGACATCTGTCGTCTGCAAGCTCATGGAACAGCTGATTAGAGAAGAAATGGTTGATCATATGACCAAGAACAAACTATTCAGCAAAGATCAACATGGTTTCATGGCGGGAAGGTCTACAGTAACAAACCTACTCGAAACAATGGATGACTGGACGAGAGACCTGGAATTAGGCAACAATTTAGATGTCATATACCTCGACTTCAGAAAGGCATTTGACAAAGTTCCACACTGGCGCCTAATCAGGAAATTGGAACAGTATCAAATTAATGATCAGACAGTCAAATGGGTCCGAGATTTCCTCAAAGATAGAAGACAAAAAGTGATAGTGAATGGAACAGCATCAACAGAGAGACTGGTAACAAGTGGAGTTCCACAAGGAAGTGTACTGGGACCAGTTCTCTTCCTGATTTATATCAATGACTTGCCAGACAATCTATCATCTAAATGTAAAATCTTTGCCGATGATACTAAGCTCTATGGAGTAGCTAATACAGAAGAAGAAAGAAACACCTTACAACAAGATTTGAAAAAGCTTGAAGAATGGTCCGAAATATGGCAGATGGAGTTCAATGTAGATAAATGTGCAGTTCTTCACCTAGGAAAAAACAACAGAGAAGCAAACTATATAATGAAAGAAAAACCCCTGCAGAAATCCAATGGGGAAAAAGACCTAGGAGTATTTATTGATAGGAAGCTAAACTTCAAGAAGCAAATTAAAGATGTTCAATCTAAAGCTAGTAAAACACTCGGAATAGTGAAAAGAAATTTCAAGAATCTGAAAACAAAACACATGACTACCATCTACAAGACTATGGTTAGATCAAAGCTGGAATATGCTAACTGCATATGGTATCCGAAGTTTGAGGGAGACAAAGACTGTTTGGAAAGAGTGCAAAGGAGAGCAACAAAACTTATCACACACCTGAAAGACAAAACATACTGTGAGAGATTGAAAGAATTAAATCTCCCGACCTTAGATTACAGGAGAAGAAGGGGAGAATATGATCCAAACATATAAAATAGTAAAGGGAATAGACAGGGTAGAGGCAGGATTCCTTAAACCAAACAAGAACATTCAGACACGAGGAAACAGCAAGAAACTGAAAAAAGAACGTTTTAAAACAAATGAAAGAAGGAACTTTTTTTCATCTAGAATTGTAAATAACTGGAATAAACTACAAGAAACCACAGTATCAGCAAAAAATTTGAATAAATTCAAAGCAGAGTTGGAGATAAGCAACACCCTAGGAAACAAGTTCAATTATAAAAATTGGTCCAATCATTAATAGATGAGGAGGAGCGAAGGAGACTACACCAAGTCTAAAAGCTCTATACAGAGGTATCCAGGTATCCAGGTAATTCAGATATCCCCTTTTCCGATTATCCGGTCAGTTTTCAATAGACTGAAACAATATAAATAAAATATTCATTTAGTCATGATGTTAGAATGAATTTTAAATTAACTTAGATGACAATCTGCACCCCACAAATGCGGACATAATTTGACGTTTACAAATCATACCCGAACCGATTAAATCTGAAAACTGAACACAACCCATCGACAGTTTTCGGATAGGATTTCGGATAATGTCGATGAATTTGTTACTGGTCAGAGTAAGTTCCCCTCCGCCTCCTTCCCACTTCCGACTATACTCTGCTGAACTGTTTCATACTCCACTGCTTTTATTGTTTATAAAAAGTGAAATGTCGATTAGGAAAAGATTCAAGAAATAATCATTATTGATTATTTTTGTTGGACACACGTTTTCAGGAACCTCAGTCGACAAATGAATTGTTTACAAAGTATTCTATGCATTCTTGGTTGATATTATATATTATAAGTTTTAGTTTTATATAAAGTGAAAGTCTGAAAGTGTCTGTTTAAAAAAGACTTGCCTCTGGCGGTCATTGACAATCCTTAGACTCAAAAATTGAGTCATAGCTCTATTTACATATGGATTTTGGGACTAAAGTTAAATACCAATACAGGAGGTAAATGTGTTGATAATGTAGAGAAAATAAGGATAAATGAATCTAAATTGCGGGCGAAGATTGTAATATCTACGAGTGCTGAAGTTCCCATTTAAATGTAACTGTAAGGAGTCAACAACACACTGCCACTGCCAACAACAAAAGAATGGCCAACACCTGTCAATGTCAATGCACTGCGGCGGTTGTCGTTAGGACCTTTCATACAGTGTTGGTGTTGGGTGTCGCGGCATCGCTGCTATACTACAAAAAGTCATGTAAGTAAATATTACATTTATTTAAAATGGATATGTGGTAATGATTTAAACAATCTCACTGGCTTTGATCTTATTCCAGTTGTGATAATCTCACATCATTTTTGGGTTTACTCTTTATTTATTCTCGGACTTATGAAAATATATGTTCTGATGTTTCTTTTTTCTTATATATTCATTGTTTGAAAAAGACAAATAAAAACAAAGGAAGAAATTCCATAAGACGTCCGTCACTTACAAACAGTTAATACGGACTTGTTGACCTTTAATTAGCACTTTATTTATCCAACGAAAGAAATGAACAGGTAGGATTAATATTAATCAGATAAATGTGTTTTCAATTCGAGTATTTTTTTCAAAATCAGGATTGTCATATGTGGGGAAGATTATTGTGATAGGTTGTTGTTGTTGTTGTTGTTGTGAGTGTTTGTCATGTCATGACTGTCAGTGTCTCGATCGAGCTGTTGTGAGTAATCTTCATGTTCTGTTCGTTCACTGTCTCCCGCGTAAACGTGACGTCATCATTTCTACCCTTTAAAAGCTCGCGACACCTTTCATTCTTTCTCTCGACTATCTACAGCCTTATTTGAAATAGACATATCAACTATCTTCGCCCATCGTTGTATCTGCTACTAAGATCCGATCCGCCATACTTTTGGTATGTTATAAAAATCAGGCTAGACCGGGACGATTCCCGAAGTGCTCTAGAGCAGTTTTTAACCGCCCATATATGTCCTTTACATATATGGAGAACGCCCACTTCGGTGGAGACTTTTTCTAAACTTTTTCCTTATTTTTTACATCGTGAACGAGATTGGGAAATCCGTTCACGACAATTGGCGCTGCGACTAATTTCCGAACCCTGCCATTTTTAAAGTGTATGGTAGCACTCAGTGCACGGGAATCGACTTCTTCAAGGTAAAGAGTTCTTGTAAACAAATCAGAATTATGAATCTAAAAACTTGTTTCATCTGATTGTGTTGTAAGTATAGCGCCTTGAATTGAGTTCCCCTGGTTTAGTTGTGTTTTTTCATTGCTTAAACCAGAGAGGAAAGCCGTTTATAGGGGTCGGCAATTATTTCTGAACTGGCGAAATTACGATCTCAGCTCAGCTCAATTTTTTCATCGAGACTTCGAGCTCAACTTTCGTTTATTTTTGCCAATAATATTGTGCAATTGTGATTTCTATTCAACAAAATGGAGCAAAATTGGTGAGTACAATTCAATAATTTTACTTGAAAGTGCATGAGGGCTTAATCAATTCACTTCAAAGAATTAGCCTGGTGAACCATTATTGGGGTCATGGTTTTCACTCCCATACTCATACTGATGTCTCAACTAAGATTGGAATTCAACCTGCATGTGAGCTAAATTATTTGCATGTCTATTTAAATACTTTCCAATATTTGACATCAACAATACTATTTCTGTGAATAATATACAAATAATTGGCGCCAAGATTGTTGTCATCTGCCTTTATTTAGATGATCGAAGTCAAAGCTTAGGCAGCCATGTAAAAGTGTTCCTACTCACCAAACACAGAAACTATTTTCCAGCTTTACACGCTCCTAAACCCCTATATATTGGATGTTTCTCTGAACTCTTTACATCCAGACTCTGTAAACATATCCACTTGCCTTAGACACCTGGTCAGTGTCTAAATAGGATAAGAACCACCTCTAACCCTAACCCAGTGATTAAACAGTGAAAATAGTGAAATCTGTCAACTGTGGTGTAGGTGTTGCATACAAGTGAGAAGGGATCTGAGAGTATTCCAAGTTTACAGACTTTATCATTGCTTTAATTGATTTGCATCAGCTGGTCTGTCATTTTAACTGAAATAAATAATTATCATATTTCAGTTTAATCCAAAATGGATGCAAAGATAATGATTAATGTCATTACTGCTAAGGACCTTTTAAGGTCATCTCGTATAAGCAAGCCTTTGGCTAGAACCCTGCTTGACATTCGAGCACGTAACGGTTTACTCACTAAGGAGGATGTGATAGATAAGATCAGTAATGGTGACATGTTAGAACTTTTTGATTTTTCGGTTTCCGAATCGTGCATTTTTGAGAAACCAGGTGAACATGCCCCTGGTACCTCTCGCAACAGTTCCCCAATAAAATGGATTCGAATGATAATGCGTCTGGTGCTGGAGACAGACGAAGGGAACTGTCTGCGCAGCAGACCCCAACTAAAGCTGCAGGTTCGTATCCTGAACATGACGCTACTAGCAATCCTCAAGAAGGTGCTAGTAGTGTTGCGAACCCGACATTTTGTAACAATGCGAAACGCACCATTCGTAATGCGTGGCACGATCAGCCTACCGAAGACCATTACCCAACATCCTTTTTGGCATCCGACCGCGAGCGGGTTCCTTTCGTTCATGAAGCTAAATTTTGTCAAAATTACATGGACAAGGTGCCTAACTCTGAATGTCCTGAATCTATAACTCACACATTGGACCCACCCTCTCAAGATTTCTCAAACAAGGGTCTCACATCAATGGGCCCGCAAAGAGAGGATTGTGGATATGCGAGAGACAAAGTAAGGCAAACCCGCCGGCTACCACGGAGAAACCATCTATGAGAAGAACCTTAGAACAGGAGGATGCTCTAATCGAGGCAAGCATGCACAGGGAAAGACGAGGATGGGGGGATGAGACTAGTTACATGCATTCCTACGAGGCCCCACCTGCGGATCGCAATTCCACGGATCATTATGGAGACACGAGCAGTGGAGGCCCACTTTTGCCACCCCGTCCAAGGTACAGCTGCCTAAATCTATCTCTTTCAATGGGACAAAAAGATGGGATACGTTTGAATATAATTTTCAGAACTTTCTGAATTATCATAATATTCAACATCTCCGTGACCAACTATTTTTCCTGGGCCTAGCCCTGGAAGGAAAAGCAGCGGATTATCTCTCACGGATCCATCAGTCGATAGTCTTTACAGACATACGAGATGCATATGACACCCTGAGAAATCGATTTGGTGATCAGCAGCTACAACATGCAACTCTGATACAATTCAACAGCACTACGCAGGCTGAAAAAGAAGATGTCTTAGACTATGTTGACAAGCTATGGGAGTTGGCACTGCAGGCATTTCCTGGACAGTCCCCCCGCAATTTAGAGTCCCAAGTGGTAGCCCATTTTATAACAGGACTATACGACGTGAAGGCAGCCCAATATATTGCATGTCAGGAGTGCACCACGATGGACCAAGCCCTGAGAACATATAAGCTTTTTAAAAATTCTCAGCAAGTTGGTTGGCGTGCACGAAAGGATAGACCAAGTACCAGCAACACCGTGCGGTTCAGAGAGCCCTCTATCCAAGCGGTTAATGTGTACGATGAAGAATCTGGGTCAGAATCTGAGGAATTGGAAGACTATAGCCAAATTAGAGCAGTGACTCGCAACACGAGCATTAAGACAGCTGGTGTACAGCAGAAGACTGAGATGAGTGTTGAGGCAATGTTCAAAAAGATGTTATCAATGCATGAACAAACCCAAAGTAAATTAGACACTTTCATTACACTCCAAAGTCAAGTCTTGGAAGTTATGCAAAGAGGCGCTCGACGTACTCAGCCAAGATCCCGCTCCAATTCCCCATCATCAAGTGCCTGTTTTTCATGTGGAGGTCAAGACCACTATGCTAGAGACTGCTCCATGAAAGGTCGCCCAATGGAAGACAAGGCGCCAAACGGGCAGGGATCAGTTTGAGCCCGGAATTGATCCCAGTTCAAGCAAGGGCAATTAAAGAGGACCCAGTTTTTGAGGCACAACACAGATATAAGACTATGAGCAATTTGTGCCCCTATTCTTCTGACTGTACGAATTTTATGAAACATGAAGAAACTAAGGAAAACCTTGCCCAGCAGACCAACAACGGAAGCCACAATGTATATCGGTCTAGCCAAGATCCAGAACAGATTGTGAAACCTTATTTTGATGAGGAATGTATCTGTATTGCAAGGTTACAGTCAGAATCTGCCCTTAAAGTACAATGTACAATTGAAAACGTCCCTGTACAAGCAGTGGTGGATACTGCAGCAGATGTTACCTTCATCTCTGAAAACACCCATAACAAAATCCTACCCACCCCCACTTGTACGAAGTCCATGAAGATGTTTGCAGCAGGTAAAGATCAAAGCTTCTCTGCAAAATTAGTGGGGCCACTACACTTGCGATTGGGAGAGATTCATCTGCTAACTCATATCTATGTTGCTCCCATTTTCGACCCAATGCTATTAGGAATAGACCTGCTGAGGAAATTAAGGGCAAAGATTGATGTGGAAAAACGACAATTATTTTGTCAAAATCAAATTATTCCTCTTGCAACAAATTCAACTGAAAATGTAAGTCCCAAGTGTGACATGGCACAAACAGGTTTACCAGTGGATGCTGGAAACCGAATAGCTATAAAGATTGCCATTC
>NC_088368.1:3331080-3337570 GCF_034508935.2 Berghia stephanieae | reverse complement strand
AATTATTAAATTATTATTAAAATTTTATTATTAATTATTATTATTATTATTATCGTTATTATTATTATTATTATTATTATTATTATTGTTGTTGTTGTTATTTTAATCATTATACATTATAACCCTTTTTTTAAAACTTTCTCAACTGTGCAGGACCAACACCTCCAGCTGGCAGACGAGTATTACCACCTATGGACGATTCAGAAAGTGGCATGCTGACCAAAGTCAATGACCAACTTGCTCGCAAATCCTCTCGGAGTAAGAAGTCATCGAAAAGTGCTCCTCTCCCTCCTCGTCTTTACAACATCCTGAAAGACTCACGGTGAGCCAACAGGGGAACCGACTTGGACCAAGAACTGAAATCACGTATTCGTATGCAAAAGGCAAAGTTGGAAAACTCTACTTTGCAGAATTGAACGAGTCCGAGGTTTGTCGATAGTGGTCTGGGCGGGATGGATCAACAAGTGGAGTGCCTTCTTTCTACCCAACCCAAACTCGTGGCTGCATCTTCCTCCTCTCCGGCTTTGAAACTTCGTGGGCAAATGACCTCTCCTGCAATGGAAGATAAAGCAGCAAAACCTCAGTGGACAATTTGAAACAGCTCAGATCGATGGGAGCAAGTATCTAAATATCAGAAAGAGCATTTGACAGCAAAACTCCGGAAAGAAGTAGTTTCGAGGATCTCGGCCCGAGGCCAGGGGAGCGGGAGTTTTCTTCAGATTTGGAGCGGGTCAATACCTCATAAAAAAGCATTACTTCCTCCTCACGTTCAGCTGTAATGCCTCGTAAAAAAATGTCCGAGGGTATATGCCTCATGAGTTAAGTCATAGTCTAAGTGTGGATGAATGTGGAGACGGGGGGGATGACTCCTCGTGTGGGAAATAAGATGTGAATAACGTACCAAGGCCATAAATCGCTTCGGCACCATTCCAAAAGGGGTTTCGAATCGGGGCTTATCAAAAGTCGATGAGCGAGAACAGCAAAAGGTTTACGGCGGGACCCGAATCTGCCTTCGTTGGAAGATCACGACTCTGGTACAGACAGTGCCAGCGTTACTTCCTGCCCACCTTTGGTTGGAGAGCAAAAACAACACAAACCCCAACCACAACTGCAGTGTCTTCCGTCGGGAAAAAACGTCTCACGCCTGGGTGTCGGTAGCGTTTCCCCCCGCTCAGCAGAAAGGAAAAAGGGGTAGTGAGTGAGGGTTCAGACCCTGGTATAAAACAGGAGCCGAACCCAGACCGTCTGCCTTTGTAAAGTCTCAATCCCAACACGGCATAGGAGAATCCGGCCACCATCACTACCACCCCTCCACCAAGCGACGGGCCCGGTCTTCATCACACTACTGGGGAGTGGTGGGGAAGTGTGAAGGCCCAGTACTCTGGTCTCCTTCATCGACACAAGTCGGATCTTTCTTCCTCCAGCAAACCCAGCACACCTTCGGAGCCTCAGTCGTCGATGACCGATCACATATCACCTCGACCACGTCTCAATGGGTTCTCATCCTCCACCCCGCACACCCACCTCAATGTCCTCCGTCCCCCGGGTTCTGACACCGACCCTTTAATCCCATCTGGTGGACCACTCCCCACCCCAAACCAGCCCCGCACACTCCGCCCCACCCCTCAGCCTCACCCCACGTAACCTCTCAGTTCCCAGAGATGGTCGGTAGCAGCAAATCGCTGCTAGTAACAACTCCAATAAACCAAAACCCAGCCCGAGATTCTCTCGTCATTTTGGGGGATAGTGTACACATTCAGGACTCCGGTGGCAATAGTATTATTAGTAGTATAAATCACAATGCGCGTAACAGTACATCAACAACAACAAATAGTCTGGAGAATAACCTTAACAATAGTATGTACACATGGGAGGGGAAAACTACAGGCCACCAGCCTGGATGATGGGCTTGAAGAAAAGCATAGGGGAACAACAACAGCAATCACCACCGACACAAGCAAATGGGTCTTTGAGTAAAGTGAGTTCTTTTAAATGTATGCCAAACCAACGTCAATGTAAATAATTCTTCATCAACACCACAACAACAACAACAACAAATGCCACAAACGATCCAAAAACACAACACACACAGACATCGACTTCAGTACGTGAAACCAACCTGGACTTAGCCCAGTGCTGAAGCGTGTCTGGCCGCGGCGGCCGATTCCCTGACCATTAGTAGCGGAAGCGAGGCAGTGGTTCCTACGACTCAACTGGAATCAAACTCCAACCTTCTCCTATGGCCATATCTCAACTTTTGGGAAACCCTTCCCCCTCCTCATGTCCAGCAGTTTTATATCCGACCAAACCCCAAAACCCAAACCAACACTACAGCGGGGTGCCCAAAAACCCAAAACCCTTTCCCCCCAGTGATTCAACCCCTTCTCTTCCTCTACTGCCCCGACCACCGACCCTTGAATATCAATTCCATAAAATCTGCATCGGATCGCCTTCGCTCTAGCATCGACCGATTACTCGCAGGAACAAGTCTAGCACCAATTTTCTTCTTCTCTCCGGAAGTCTTAACCTTTTACAGTCTGTGCTCTTCAGTACATCGACCCCCTCCCCCCACACCCCAAAATTTTCACGTGCGAGAGTTGCTGTCCCAGAGCAAAATCATAGTCAGAATTTGAAAACGTACACTAGCTCAACCCCCGTGGAGGCCGAATTTTGGACGATATCAATCCACCAACCATGAAATTATACGGGATTCAAAGATAGCAATTTTAAAAATATAGCAGTAGCTCGAAAAATAACAACATAAAAAGGAGAAACAAAAGCCTTAATTTTTTCTCTCTCCTCCTCTCTCTCTTGGTGGTTTGTCGTCTGTGGTAGCTGTGGGGATGAGGGGAAGGAAAAATAGAAAAAAATGATAATATAATAGAAGTTATAAATACTGTCTTACATTATTGTTTTATGTGTGTAATAATGATGATATGGACGGTTTTCCCATTGTGCGAAGGAAACAAGAAACTGATCAAATAAACTTGCAATAATAATTTCACTGGATACAGTTGACACGACACGTGTGTGCATTTGATATACGGTGTTCATTAATGGAGGGATGTGTTCTATTGAGTCGTGAGATTGAAAGGGAGTTAGTTAAAGAAGTGAATTTGGAAATGTGTTAGTGCGATTGGGAAATTTTCGGGAAATGTGTTGTTGGTGTGTTTGGAATTATCACACACACACATAACAGAGAATAGTGCATTGTGTTTGGTAGCATTTAAAAAAAAAAAAACAAAAAATATCCAGAGTTGTTTTTATGAGATTGAAAGAATAATGAAAAGAAACAGTGAGAAAATCGAACAATTAATGTGATGTTTGAAAAGTATTGTTTGTAAATAATGCTGTGGAAGATTTTGGAGTATTTCAAAAATTCTGACAAGTGCAACAAGAATGCCTTGTCGCCAGACCGCCAAGATACATTTACTCTCTTGATTCACCCTCAATTGTAAATCGAACCAATTTGTTGATTTTCCATGCATATGAACTCCAGAGAGAGTTAAAGGAAGAGTGATTTTTCCAAAACTTCCCAACTCCGTTTTTTTCCAGTTTGAGATTTTGAGGATTATTTCCCCCTAAAATTTCTCATTCGGTCTATTGTTTTATCATAATTTAAACTTCAAATTCACACAAATGTAAGGAAATTCGGGGTGTCACTTGATGCTTAAAATAAAATTTACATTCAATTTATCTCATGGACGGAAAATCTCAAAAAGTAGAAAAATTGACGTAAGAGTTTTTGGAAAACCAGCCTTCAAATATAAAATGACATTTTGTGTATATTTGATAGGGGGTTTATTTTTTTTTAGGGGGGGGGGGGGGGGGGGGGGGGGTTGGGGGGCTGAAAGAACCAATTTTTATTCTCACCTAACATCAGACCTTACTATATTTTCACCAAGAGCAGGACGTTAACTTGAGCCTCAGAGAAGGCTGTTCCTGCTTTCTCTGTGATGAGGGTCAAGTCTGCAGTTAGTAATAAGATTAAATGATAACATTTTTTTTTGAAAGAGTTTTTTGTCTCAGGTTTAAAGCTTAAAGGTCAAAGGTTAATTTTGGCTGCACACTAATGTATTTACAAGTGATTTCGTGTTATGTGAATATTATCAAGACTTCTTCCAACCAATTTTAGTTTTTCTAAGGCATGTAGGCAGTGGGTTTTTTCTAGACTTAAATCTTTTCCCCATTCTATCATCTTCCTTTTCATTGGGTCTGAAAATTACCTCAAATTGTCCCAAGTGTGTAAATTCTTTAAAAACATTTTTTTTAAAAAAAAGGGATCTCGTTTTAACACAAATAATTGAATAAAGGATTTAAAAAGTGGAAGGCTACAACAAAGAAAACTAGATCAGCCCCGACTAGAATTCATGATAAAAATATTATTTTCAATGTATTCTTGTACATTCGACTAATTTCTCAAAAGTCTAAGCATCCAGCCCCCCAAATACTAATACAAATACCATTGCAGTCAAATGGCAGTTCATACCCCAACAGCTATAATTATCCTTGTTTTAAAAAAAAAAAAATTGTCAAGAATTGAATGAAACGGTATTCTATACATAAATATGATTTGTTTCTCAACCTTTCTGTATTTTTTCGTAGGTGGGAATATCTTTTAAATAGGAATTATTTGCATATAGATATCAATAGTTGAAAACAAAAATGCTCATTGGGAGTTTATAAATTCAGCCCAGCGTGTTTTATAATGTACAACATTTCAATATGGTGGTCAGTCCGGGGGGGGTTCCTGACCTCCCATAGTGCAGGAGGCACTTACTGTATCTTCTATCCCCCTACACCTGTTTTCCAATTTGCTTTCTGTTTTTGGGTCTTGAAATGAGATTATTTGGTTTTTTGTCCTGGCCCTGGCCGGATACCTTGGCTGTGAGGGAAACAGTCGAATGTATTGTTATAGTTTTGGAAATAAATATATTCTTTCCTTGTAAATCATCCCTCTGTTATGTACTGTTATTTTTTATTTTAATATATGATTTGTAACAGTTGAGTGTATTCCTCTTATTGGGAGCTTGTGCTGGTGTCTGGGTGAGACTTTTGGTGATCTCAAACTAACTACACTGAATCTACATCTGTTCCTTATTTGTACCATTTCCCCTTTGTCTTACTTTTTCCTCGAGTCCTTTAAATTGTACGTCTAGAAAGGTTTTTACTTCAATTTTTCTTTCCTTTTACTGGCCGCTGAAATGACCTAAATGTTTTGCATGTGCCGTAAAACCTTTTTTTTTAAAAACCAAAAGTCCTGGAAAATCCCTGTTCAGAATCCTCTCAGATGTCTTCACTTTTTCTCTTTGAAGCTGTTATTTTCTTTCCCAACTTTTTAGTTTAATCCTTGGTCAGGTTATATTTGTTATGTTACTGTGAATAAGAAAAGCTGCTTTGTATAAGTGTGTGTGGTGTGTGTGTGTGTTGTGTGTGTGTGTGTGTGTGTGTGTGTGTGTGATGTTTATATCAACTTATCCCTGAATAATAATAGACCACAACAAACACTTTGAAGAATCATGAAAAAGATAACTGATACGTTAATTTGATTTGAAATGAAATTTTACTCGTGCTCCTCAAATAGAAACAAAGACCATGCCCCGAATTGGTCGTGTTAATTTTTATTTGAAATGAAATTCACTCGGCTCCTCAAACTAGAAACAAAGCCATGCCCATGGTCTGTTTAATTTGATTTGAAATGAATTCACTCGTGCCCTCAATAAAACAAAGACAATCGATTGTGCGAGTTAATTTATTTAAGAATCATCAGAGGTCAAATGAGATTGCCCCAATTAGGCGAGTTATTATTAATCAAAATCACTCGTGCTTCTCAAAAACAAGACAAAAACCCCATACAGCTTGTAGTTATTTGATTGAAATGAATTACTTTACTCATCAAATAGCAACAAAGCATGCCCGAATTGTGGAATTTATTTTTAAAATCACTCTTCCCAACAACAAGCCACCCCCAATCGGTTGGGTTAATTGATTTAAATTATTAGTTTCCATGTGGAAAATTTTATTTTCGGGTTTTAAAAATTTGCAGGTTTTTTCGTTTTCCCGAGAAGGCATGCCATTTTTTTAAAAGGGTTTCAGTTGTCAAGCTGAATCAAAATTAAAATTGGGGTATTTGTTTATTTGGGGGGTTTAAAATTTAAAATTTAAACCAAATTGGGAGTTATTTTTTGAAAAAATTAATTTAAAAAATAAAAAAAATTGTAATTGTTTTAAATTAAAAAATTAAATTTAAATAAAAAAAAATTAATTTTTAATAAATAAAAAATTTTTTAAAAAAAAAATTTTTTTTTAAAAAAATTTTTTTTTTAAAAAAAGGGAAAAAAAAAATTTTTTTATTTAAAAAAAAATTTCAAAACAAACCCCCCCCCCAAAAAAAAAAAAGGGTTTGTTTAAAAAATGAAAATTTTGGGGGGTTTGAAAAAACCTGAATTTCCCAAAAAATTTTTTTTGGGGGCCCTTTTTCCAAAAGGGG
>NC_088368.1:3304592-3330980 GCF_034508935.2 Berghia stephanieae | reverse complement strand
ACAATTTGGACTTAGATTAAAGCCAAAGAAGTTTGATCTGTTTCAACGAGAAGTTGAATTCCTGGGAAGGAAGGTAGGAAGAAATGGCCTGGAACTAACAAATGCTTCCATTGGAGTGATTGAGAACTGGCCCCCACCAAAGTCAGTTAAAGATATCGAAAGATACGTGGGGTTAGTAAACTTTCACAGGGCATTCATAAAAGATATGGCAAAAATCATGGAACCACTTACCAGGCTGTTGAAGAAAAAGAAATTCTGTTGGGAGTCCGAACAGCAGCAAGCTTTCGATCAATCGAAGTCGATCCTATGTACCCCGCCTGTTCTATCGATTCCCATGTCCCAAGGCCAATTTATACTGGACACTGATGCTTCTGATTTCGCTATAGGTTCAGAGCTCCTCCAAATACAAGAGGGAGTAGAGAGAGTCATAGCATATGGAAGTTTTACTTTAACATCCCAACAAAGGAACTACTGCACCACACGGAAGGAATTGTTGGCAGTTGTTAGATTTACCAATCAGTTCCGTCACTATTTATTGGGAAAGAATTCATATTGCGCACGGACCATAGGAGTCTAACCTGGCTGATGAATTTCAAGAGACCAGAGGGTCAACTCGCTAGATGGTTAGAAGCGCTGAGCATCTTTTCCATGAAAATTGAATACAGGCCTGGGACCAAGTTAAAAAACGCAGATGCACTCTCCAGACCACCTAAAACCGACACACCTTGCCCACATTATGCAGACATGATAAACCTGAAGGATTTACCCTGCAGTGGATGCAATTACTGTACCCGCGTACACGGGATGTGGTCAAAATTCTCAGATGACATTGATGATGTTGTCCAGTTACCTATCATCAACCCTGAAATCAAAAGAGCACCCAGGTGTGAAGAGAGATTGTCATCTGGAATTCGCATTGTTGTCCGAGATCTCTCAAGTGCTTGTCCTCACAACCAGATCAATTCAGAAGAAATATTCACAAATACTAAGCAAGAGTGGAGAAGCACAAGCTGAGGACCCCAGCCTAGTGTTTTTGGTCAACTGGTTCAAAGACAAGACCATACCACGCCAAGCAGATCTCAAACTGGCAAATGCGGCACAAAAATTTTACTGGCTAAACCGTAACCTTTTCTACCTGCAAGACGACATCATATATAAAAGAGGTACGGATGAAAGAGACTACTAGTGGTGCCCCCAAAGTTTAAGCAAGAGGTCTTAAATCTATGCCATAACATTCCCAGTGCAGGACACCAAGGATTGCAACGAATGAAATTGAGGATTAAGGGATCCTATTTTGGCATAAAATCTCAAGGGATGTCCAACAATATGTTCAAGGCTGCTCATTATGTAACCAAAGTAAACATAGAAATAAAAAACATCGGCACCCCTTGGTACAGAATCATGCAGGTATACCTATGGAAAAGGTACATATTGATTTTCTTGGGCCCTTGACGAAGACACGCAATGGTAATGAGTTCATCATGGTGATCATCGACCAATTCACGAAGTGGATTGAGTGCATACCCTTACCATCACAAGGAGCCGAAATCACTGCAAGAGCAGCCGTGAATGAGTTCTTCTCTAGATTTGGGTACCCCCTAGAAATAGTATCAGATCAAGGAAGAAATTTCGAGAGTAGCCTTTTTAAAGAAATGTGTCGGCTTCTCCACATTAAAAAGATGCGAACTACCGCCTATAGACCCTCAGCAAATGGCCAGGTAGAAAGGATGAACAAGACGTTGATGGCAGCAGTTAGAAGCTTTAGCCACTCGAAACCCAACACCTGGGATGAATATGTGCCACTAATTGCTTCTGCTATCCGCAGTTCAGTCAATCGACACACAGGCTACACACCAAACAGATTGATGCTAGGAAGGGAGCTGACAACTCCAAGTGATCTGGTGACACCTGGACCCGCAAGAGAACATGAACTCACTGAGGAGCATGTCATAAAATTACAAGAGAGCCTAGAGCTGGCTCATGAGACTGCTAGAAAAACCCTAAGGACAGAGCTTAAAAGGATGAAACGTGACTATGACCTGAATAGCCACGTTCACACCTTCAAAAGAGGCGATGCTGTGTACCTCTTGAATAGGAAAGGTGGAAAAACAGTGTCAAAGAAATTGAAGCCAGTTTGGATTGGCCCCGCTATCATCATGACGGTTTTTTCCCCCTTTGTTTATCGAATTAAGCTCAAAAATAATGAACTGAAAGTAGTCAACCATGACAACCTAAAGCTGTGTACTGACTCCTCATTACCGAAATGGATAAACAAAGAACAGCAGTCCATAATAACGGGTAATGCTCTGACCTATTGCCTTTGCAATCAACCCGATGATGGTGATACCATGATCCAATGTGATAACTGTTTTGAATGGTATCACGGGCGATGTATAAATTTAACGAACCGACAAATGGCTCAAATAGGTCAATATCATTGTCCCCAATGCTCAATGTGAATGAAGTAAATTAACTAATCAATCTTCTTTTTATGCACAGCACCATGAACCGCCAGACTCAGTTCAAAGTCATCCAGCTGATGGCGGAATTTCAGGCCTTTCGGGACGCCCAAGACGCCCAGAAAGGAGGGGACAGACACAATGGCAGGCAAGGCAGAGGGAGAGGAAAGGGTAGAGGCCATACCTCCCCATCGGCCCGGGTAGAGGCCACGCCTCCCAATCAGTCCGGGTAGAAGGCATGGATCCCCAGCAGAACGGAGGAGAGGAAGGGGTAGAGGGTACACCTCCCCCAGGTACAACTCCCCAACAAAATACAGCTCCCCTGCCAGAAGAAACCGGTACAGGCCCTACCAAACCCATACCAGGCCAGAGGGTTCTAGGGACCACCGAAGAGGCCCAAAGCCTGCCTCACACAACGAGCCTGATGATACCAGGGGTCACCCCTCAAACCACAGGCTAGACGACAGGCCCCTCGACCTCGAACGCCAGATGATACAAGGGATCATCCCTCTGAATCAATGGCGAAGAGGGAGAGCCACTCAGACAGCAGTGGGAATGGCAAGTCGGCCAGGAGGAATGGGGCTAGGCAAAAGCAATTCCGGCTGCTCAAAGAGGAGAATGCAGCACTCAAGGAGAGCCTAGCCCACATTCGGAATGACCTGAAGGAAACCCAGGCAGAACTGGCCCGTCTGAAGGGAGAGTTTAGGAGCTTTCAGCCTGACAAGTCAGCAGACTTAGATCTGCTCATGGACTTGTCTGAGCAAGAAGGTAAGTGTGTGGGACTTATTGATGCCCATTTCCATTTGGATCGATGGCACAAAGGGAAAAAGGGTCAAATTGACATGTTAGAGCAGTTACTAAAGTTCCATGTCAACCCCGCCCCCTCAGTTGATTTACCTATCCTGGGTGGGATGATAGTCTACTGTGACCCCATAAACTTTCCCCCGAAAGCGAGCTAAGAGCGCTGAAAGGCAAATTTCTTAACTTTGGCATTGCCATAGGTATCCACCCTTCCCACGCCACTATGAACCGTAAAGCACTGTCTTATGCTATGAAGGAAGTCAGACAGTTGAGTCAAAATGACATTATCCAGGGGTTGGGAGAAATTGGCTTTGATTGGACGAAGAGGGGGACCCAAGAAGATCAGGAACATGTAGTGGGAACACTCATAACAGGTGCAAATCCCCTAAAACCAATAATCTTACATGTCAGAGGGGAAAGTTCTGATAATCTTGGAACCCGAGCATATATGCATTGTCTAGATTTTCTATCTAAGAGGTTAAGTAAAGAACAATTCCTCCAATTGCACTCCTTCTCAGGTAATGGTGTAGTTCTGGACAAGTGGCTCGGTAGGTTTCCAAATACCTTTTTCAGTTATTCAGGCTTAATAAAAACATTTAAAAGAGAGCAGCTAGAAGCAGTGAGGAAAACCCCAATTAACAGACTCCTGCTTGAAACAGACTCCCCATATTTACCTTTCAATCCCCTGGTAAAGCGAAATCACCCACACTACCTAGGGGAATCTGCTAAGGCCATCGCAGATTTAAAAGGTTTAAGCTTAACTGACATCCTTGATTCCAATTTCAAAAATTTTGAGCAAGCATTCAATATCAAATAGATAAGGGAAATGCAGCATTCCACTCTGTCATTAAATACTAGCCTAAATATTAAGCTGCACAGAACAGGAATAATCCCTTTACTATTTTGCAGGCTCCTAAGGATACCTCTCCCTTCGTGTATATATATTGTACAGCCATACCCAGATGTGGATCCCTTCCCCCTTTGTATATATGACCGTCCAGGAGGAAGAGTTCGCCCCTGAGGATTTATTTTTTTTTTTCGTGTGTTTAGTGTAAATATTCCAAACTACAAATTTTTATTGATTTTATTCAACATAATCTTCGGATTCTCACAAGGTAAGAATTTTCCTTTTTCCCCTTATGACTATAACTATTGAAGTGATGCATGAATTAGAAGGGGGAGGAATGTGGGGAAGATTATTGTGATAGGTTTGTTGTTGTTGTTGTGAGTGTTTGTCATGTCATGACTGTCAGTGTCTCGATCGAGCTGTTGTGAGTAATCTTCATGTTCTGTTCGTTCACTGTCTCCCGCGTAAACGTGACGTCATCATTTCTACCCTTTAAAAGCTCGCGACACCTTTCATTCTTTCTCTCGACTATTACAGCCTTATTTGAAATAGACATATCAACTATCTTCGCCCATCGTTGTATCTGCTACTAAGATCCGATCCGCCATACTTTTGGTATGTTATAAAAATCAGGCTAGACCGGGACGATTCCCGAAGTGCTCTAGAGCAGTTTTTAACCGCCCATATATGTTTTAGAAATGGCAAACAGAAAAAGATCACTGATAACAAAAATCATCAAACGCCAAATGGAATTTTTAGGACACATTATCCGCCACCCTGGTTTGGAAATACTCGCCTTGACTGGAAAGATGAATGGAAAAAGAATAAGAGGAAGACAAAGAATAACGTATTTGAAAGGGATAAGAACTTGGACAGATGAAGCTGAGAAAGGTGGCGCTGCTTTAATAGAATTGGCAAGAGATAGATCAGCTTGGCGGAAGATGACCTCCGACGTCTGCTTCAGATATGGAACTACATGAGATATGTCCTTTACATATATGGAGAACGCCCACTTCGGTGGAGACTTTTTCTAAACTTTTTCCTTATTTTTTACATCGTGAACGAGATTGGGAAATCCGTTCACGACACATACCTGGGGACTCGTGGGAACAACTATCTAGTGACGTCACTAATCAAGATGGCTGCACAACTTGTTGCTTTACTGGACATAAAACAATGAAAATAAATGAAAAACTTTTCGTTTCAGTGGCTTGATAAATGTCAATTTATTTATTTATTTAATTTGGATAAAAAAAATAATTCGAAGTGGACAGCTATGTATGTTTACTACTTGTAATATGAGTGGCGGACGCATATGGAATTTCTCCCTCAATGGCTTATTATTTACTGTTCCTTTACTAACAATTTTTAAAATCATATTATCAAGAAGAAGAATTGAACGTTTATCAGTAAACATTACTGTAATTGGATCAGAATTAGCTGTTACTTAAAAGAAAACAAATTCAAATATGCCTTTTGATCACCATTTGTTACAGGTCTAGGTCAATGCGTTAAAAATATATAACTTTAAACTGTTTGTAAACTTTTTTTTTCTTCCCCAGTGCTATATCAGTGTTTTGTAGAACTTCACAACCTTCCCCTTGGTCTCGCTTATGTATGTGTTCTTGTGTGGGCATTGTCCATGTATTTCATCACCTGCCTCACTAACCCAGGATATGTTTTACCATCAGACAAGAAAAAGGTTTGTGTTCACGATATATATATATATTTTGTTTTACCTTCTGACATGAAATAAAGGTTTGTGTATAAATTAAAATAAAATTGATTAGTTGAGTCCTTTGAAAAGACTCTTTACTCACATTCTTTCACTTTACTCAAGTGTAAAATGAGCACCTGGCCATTAACAGCGTTTTCTCTGTTGGAAAAAACTGTAATAAATTCCAACCGGTGTCATGTCTAGAAGTCCTACAGGTTAAGTGTTGCTGTTGGCTAAGGACCCTTCACAAAGCGTTTTGAGCACATTTAGTGGATATTGTGCTATATAAATGCTCAAGTTTGTTTTTGTTTTGTTTTTTTTACCAACATCATCATCATCCATCGTGGCTTGTGCTCTTGAGCACGTTGCCGGTCAGCTGTCTCCACGAATCACCATCCTCTGCTGTGCGCATGAAATCTGTGTTGCTTTTTAAGTCACATTTGGCCATTCTTAGGTTATTTAGATAAGTCATTCTTTGTCTTCCTCTAGCTCTCATTCCTTCGATCATCCCAGATGTTACCAACTTTTCTATTCCGTCTCTTCTCCACACATGTCCCAGAAACCGTAACTGCCTCTTTCTGATGTTATCGATCAGTATTCTTCCCTTTCTCACCTTCTCCAACACTTCCTCGTTCGTGCACATACATAAGTAATCATAAAATTATGTAATATTCAGCATTGGATTAAATCTTTCTTAAACTAGATCAGCTCCGCAGAGATGTGGCAGTTGATACAAGAGAGTAAGTTCAAGAAAGCGTTCTTAAGAATCATATGGCCCAATGGTCCATAGTTTGTGCAGGTCTCTGGTTTCTATAGCACTTAATGGATATTTATTGATACCGTCTGATTGGGACGCCCCTCTCTTGCCACCAATACCTCATCACAGCTGAGTTAGAATTACCCAGTCACAGCCGAGTAGAAAGGGAGATCAGGAAAATAAAAAACCCAGACTTGTTTAAAAAACTGGTCTCTGAGCTCTTTCAACTGAGCTGTCAGGATTCTGTAAGATAATAGAAGTGGAAAAAAATTAACTTGCCTCTATTTTGGTAGCTGGCTTATAGTCAAAATGTCTTTTTATCAAGACAGTTGCCATCCAAGACTGTTAATCCATGTCTGACTAGTGCTTCGACCCTAGCACAGAATGGCTGATGGGTACTCGGCCTTGCCAAAAGGCAGGTGGAACCTAAGGAAAGGAGACCCCTAAAGAAAAACCCCTGTCCTCTCAGCCAAGAGGTTGGGATGATACACCCCACAAATACTTTAACCATTGCAGAAACGATGATCAGAAGAATATTGGTACCTTATTGTTTGTCCTTACAATTGGATTCTGTAGTCTGATGTCACGCCGCCCGGTAACGGCAGCCATCTTGGTTCTAGACAAAAAAATTCATTACTTTTTATTCTTCATGCTGGTTAGAAATTTTCATATGCCTTGTGATTAGAATGTGTTAAAGTCAAAACCTGATCAAATTTATGTTTTTTTTCCCTCTGGATACGCTTTTATGCTCGGCGGAGAAATATTTCATACGGGCGTCCGCCATTGTTCTGATAGTTTAGAGCCAGTGTTACTAAGTTACCATGCGTCATTAGGAAGGAAGTGACGTTACGACTGTTGAAGAGTATTATTTATCCATTTCAGAAAATAAAACCAACAATCCACAAGAAAGGTGATAATGATGATGATGATGATGATGATGATGAAGATGAAGAGGAAGGGAATATGGTGGCTCGTCTGCCAGATAGTTACTGTGGTAACGACAATGGGGACGACGCAGCCAGTAATCAGATGTTGCCCACCCCTACCAGTACCAGCCCTGGTGTTTCATGCAGAGTCTGTGATTATTGTGAGATCAGTGTAAGTTTTCACAAATTGTCATGCTAGCTGTAGAAGGATCTGGAAGGAACAAAATATTCGCTAGTTAGTTTGATTTTATCAAAATTTGAGCTGCTGTAATCATTGGTTTTCAAATGGTTTATCCGTCATGATTTCCTAGGATCTTCATGTTAATTTTACTTTATATTTTTATGACAAATGCCTATACGTTTTCATGGGTAGTTTATGTGGAGTGAAATGTTATTGTTCACTCTTTTTTTATTTCATAATCTTTATAAACTCTTTATATCGTAATCAGTTTGCTAGGTTTTCCTTTGAGATGCACAAGAAGATCATTATTAGATTATATAGTATAGGAGTCATTCAGTGGCAGCCAACAAATTTACAGCCCACAACCTATTCTAACCGCAGCCACTCAGAACGTAGCCAACATTATGTTATAGCCTGACACTGAAATCCAAAAGGACTGGCAGTTTGACGTCATTATTTGGTTTTTGCACCTCCTAGTGAGTTGCCTTTAGTAGAGCTTATGGAAACAAGTTATTCCATTGGTTGAACTATTGAATACAACTCACGATTTTTCTTTTGTGGCAAAAGACTGGCATTTTGACGTCATTTTTTAGTCAGTGTCAGGCCATAACTTTACGAAGGCCACGCTCAGAATCAGTAGGACTTTGCTGCATCGCCCACTGGCTTGCATTGTAGTAACAGTGTGGAGACTGCATGCAAAGCATCTGGTTGGGTATGGCATTGTGAGGCACCTGCTAGGTGGTTTCAGAATGGTTCATGCTTGCATTGTAGTAACAGTGTGGAGACTGCATGCAAAACATCTGGTGGGCATTGCATTGTGAGGCACCTGCTAGGTGGTTTCAGAATGGTTCATGCTTGCATTGTAGTAACAGTGTGGAGACTGCAAAGCATCTGGTTGGCCATTGCATCGTGAGGCACCTGCTAGGTGGTTTCAGAATGGTTCATTCTTGCATTGTAGTAACAGTGTGGAGACTGCATGCAAAGCATCTGGTGGGCATTGCATCGTGAGGCACCTGCTAGGTGGTTTCAGAATGGTTCATGAATGCAGGGGAAAGGTCAGGGATTTGGGTGGATCATCACAACGTTTTGGTTAGTGTCATTCATTGGAAGCCACTGCCCAGTCATCCCAACCACAAGAACAAGAATGGAAATGTGTGGCTATGTGGTCTAGTGGTATGACACTCACTTTCAGATCGGATGGTCCTGGGTTCAAGCCTCGCTCGGCGCATAGTTGAGTCCTTGGAAAAGGCTCTTTACTCAAGTTATCTCACTGTACTCAGGTGTAAAATGAGTACCTGGCCGTTAACAGCATTGTCTCTGTCAGAAAAAATTGTATTATTGCCTAAAGGGCATCATGTCTCATTCTACACGTTACGTGCTGCTGTTGGCCAGGGACCCTTTGTAAAGCGCTTTGAGCATGTTTAGTGGGTATTGCATTCTATAAAAGCTCAAGTATTTTTAAGCTCAAAATAGAAAATAGCAAAATTCACCATTGAAAGTATGTATGTCCATCATTTTTATTCAACTTCCCAGCAACCCATGAGGACCAAACACTGCGAGGACTGCAATCGATGTGTTCGTAAGTTTGACCACCATTGTCCCTGGCTAGAGGCGTGCATCGGTGAACACAACCACCGGTTTTTCTGGCTGTTCCTTTTCTCCACCTTCACCCTCATTTCCATAACTTTATACATTACCTGGTGAGTGATAGCAGTTGCTAGATTATACCATAGGGGCCAGTTTTCCGGTTCATGCCGGAATTCCGGTTTCGCGATATCTCGAAGTCAAATACCTCTGGTTTCAGTGTTTTGAGTAAAATAACCTAATAGCATCTGTAAAAATTCGAAAACATCTCTCTGGTACTCTCTGTCTCTCTCTCTTCTTTGGCTCCCCTAGAGAGAGAACTCTACTGTGAGTATTTCACTATGTATTATAAGTTGGTTTTAAAATCAAATTAATTTCCTCATTGTGTCAATATATTTGCTGTGTAATCATTTAATAGTGGTATAGCTAAAAACGGTGATTAAATAAGAGTAAAGTTTAGGCCACATTTTCAGTAGGAACATTTTTAGGTTTGGCAAAGTGTCGAGATTTTAGTTTCAGGTTTCAGCACTTCTTCCTGTTGGCACCCATGGATTATACAATGGACATTTTATTTAAGTTAAAAGAAAATTTTCCCTATAGATAATATGCGCTTGCCTAAGAAACTCACAACATTAGTATCCGGAAGTATAACGGACCAACACACAAAACTATGTGTAACCTTGAGCGTTTATTGTCTGATTAATACGGGGGCGAAGTGGCCGAGTGGTTAAGGCATTGCACTGTGACCCGCATGACCCGGGTTCGAGCCCCGCTTCAGGCACTTTCGTTTTTTTCCTTGAGCAAGATTATTAACCCCCAATTTGCTCACTTGGACAACATGGGTGATTCCTGTTGACATCAGACATCTTGTTTGATGAGTTATCTATATTTATTCGTGGAATGCCTAGGCGACGATGTCTTATGATATCATGGCGCAAAAGGCATAATTAATTAATTTTTTTAAATACAGTTTAGTGGGAATTACTCGTAAATATGGATGGTAAAAAACAACAAGAAAGATCTGAGTGACGTCAACTTCGTTCTATCTATTTGATTAAATATAAGTAATTCACAAATCATTGGAGAAGCTCCAAAACTCATCGACAGCTGAGTCATTTGCTCCAGTGCAATGAGTTGATGTAAACTTTCTGGTGTATCTTCCTAAGAAAAGGCTCTTTACTCACATTCTGTCACTATACTCAGGTGTAAAATGTGTACATACAATCAAATACTGTCAACAAACAGTGATCTCATTTTAAAAAGAGAAAGATTATGAGAGAGCAGTCCGTTATTTTTCATAATTGGAAGAATAAAATTTTAGGTGATCAGACTTTCTCACCAGTTAACCAGTAGATTTTTGACCAATCAAAACATGGCATTTATGACACACCTTCACACATGGTCGGACAAACAGAGTTGGTTGTTTATAAACAATGACGTGAATGAAATCAGCCTCTCTCTGATCATTGTTATTGTTTTTATACAGCTAAATGGGTGACTCACACAATTTTGTCAATCATATTATAAATGTATCAATTTACACATAGTTTTCTGTGTTTGTTCTATTGACCAAGTGGTAGAACAGTGGGTATTTCACGTAGACACATGCCATCGATAGTAAAACCTGTGTAGTTTTCTATGTTTACCATCACGACTACTGTTTACTGGTGTTGAAAGGTGTGATCATCTAAGCATCTATTGGATTTGTTCTATAGGGAGAAAAAAGGGGAAAGAAAAAGCTGTTTTGAAATTTGGTGTCGTAGGTTGAGCCGGGTTTTCTTTTTTGATATTCAGTTTTTTGTAAAATGAAACATACCAGGTTTTTTTTTAGGTCTATATGATGCTATTATTATTATTATTATTATTATTATTATTATTATTATTATTATTATTATTATTATTATTATTATTATTATTATTATTATTATTATATATTATTATTATTATTATTACTTTATTATTATTATTATTATTATTATTATTATTATTATTATTATTATTATTAGTATTATTATTATATTATTATTAGTATTATTATTAGTATTATATTATTAGTATTATTATATTATATTAGTATTATTATTTATTTATTATTATTTATTATTATTATTATTATTATTTATTATTATTATTATTATTATTATAGTATTATTATTATTATTATTATTATTATTATTATTATTATTAGTATTAGTATTATTATTATTATTATTATTAGTATTAGTATTATTATTATTATTATTAGTATTATTATTATTATTGTTATTATTATCATCATCATTGTTATTGTCATCATCATCATCATCGGCGTCATCTCAGGGAAGCCTTTGAACACCGCATGGAGTGGATGGACTGGCTCAAGTTGAATTGGGTGTTGTGTTTGGACATGGTCGTCTTGGTACTGGGTGGGCTGGTCACGGCTGGCCTGATGGGATTTCACACCTACCTCATGGTGGTGGTAAGTTGGTTCTGTTGTTGTTGGCGTTTATTTGGATCATTTATTATCTGTCAGTAGAGGGGGTTTCATCAGATTTATAATGTTTTTCTCCTCTGGATATATTTTATACTCGTCTGAGAAATATTTCATAAGGGCGTCCGCCATTGTTCCGAGAGTTTATTAGTTACTAAGTTACTATGCGTGATTACGAGGGAAGTGACGTTATGACTGTTGAAGCTCCTGACGAATGTTGACGTATGACGCGTTTCCTGAGCACGACAGTTGTCTGGTTAAAGACGATAAACAAAATACTCACTACAACAATGTTAAATCAAGCCCATAATTTCGGCTGGATATCGTAAAAATATGCGACCCATCTCAGTACCGAGCCAGCACGTCTTGTATGAAGAGAATCAAATATCGGACAGAGACATTCTAGAAATTTAAAAATAAAAATAATTATTTTAAATTTTATGAGAAATATACGAAAATAGATTCACTAATGTGTGTGTGTGTGAGTTTGAGAGAGAGAGAAAGAGTAAATGTTTTATGGTATGAATGTCCTCAGCATGTTTTGTGTGTGACCTGTAATTGTAGCTTTGATATTTGTATTGAAAAGGCACCTGGAATAGGGCGATATCAATGATTTTTAATATTATTATTATTATTATTATTGGTAGTAGTAGTAGTAGTAGTAGTAGTAGTAGTAGTAGCTGGGTGGGGATCCTGACCTCCCATAGTGGGCAGGAAGGTGCATGCTGTGTCTTCTATCCCTCCATGCCCATTTTCCAATTGTTGCCTGTCATTGTCTTGGAATGAGATTACTTAGTTTTGTCCTGACCCTCGCCGAGTTTCTTGGCTGGGAGGGAAACAGTCAAATGGATAGTTATAGTTTTCGGAGATTATATTGTTTTTTCCTTGTAAATCATCTCTCTGCATCATTTTATGATTTGTAAACATTTGAGTGAATTCCTCTTAGTTGGGACCTGTGCTTGTGTCTGGATGAGACTTTTAGGTGATCTCAAACTAAGTACTTTGATGGTGTGCTCTTGGAATCTACATCTGTTCCCTATTTGAACCAGTTCGCCTTTATCTCACCTTTTCTTTTGTGATTTAATTGTAATTCTAGAAATTTTTACTATCCCATTTTATTCCTTTTTACTGGCGTTGATATGACCTTAATTTGTTGCAAGCGCCGTAAAACCCTTAAAAACAAAACAAAAACATAGTAGTAGTAGTATTAGCAGTAGCAAAAGCAGCAGCAGTAGTAGTAGTAGTAGTAGTAGTAGCAGTAGATAATGTAACCATAATATGTTAGAAGTGGCCATGGCGATATCCATTGTTAATTCCTATAAATGGTTTAATAAAGTAAATCCCATGTCATGTTATTTATAAAATAAAATCCTAGGGCATGACGACATGGGAAGCAGCGTCAAGGGAGAGGATTCCGTACCTCAAGTATCTGGACGAAGACTTCAATCCATTCGACGAGGGACTTTGCAGAAACCTGCGCTATTTCCTGTGTTCCAGGCGGCATCGGAATTGGGAGAAAGTCTACGCACGCAAGGCCAGAGGAACGAATGGAATCATCTGATTGCTACTTATTGTTATGAACATTATCTGTGTAAACATTTAGTGTGGCTGGCTGAGAAAACACGGAAAGATGCGTAAATGTCATAAAATTGAGTTGTGTATACAGTGGTGTAGACAGACCACATCTTTCTGATCATTTACCACTTTAAATTTTCTTTCTATATCTATTAGAACCCAAGTTATGATTTTTTTTTCTGAATAAAATTTGTTGCGCTGGGAAACACTTTATCTTCGATTTTGGCTCATATTTTGAATTGAAGCTTGTCGCATCTCCCAGGTTTTCTCATCCAGCCTCACATTTAGTGTTGGAGTCGAATTATTGAGGGAATCCTTGGCCACTTGTTTTAGTTTATTGATTTCGGATGAAGGCTATAAATTTCCTTTGTGGCTCAGGAATATCACTGTCTTGTGTTTTCTCTATGTCTGGTTTTCTTGTTTCATATTGCTTTCTAGCCTTGTCCCTGAATGAGACTTCTTTGTTTTGCCCTGGCCCTAAACAGGATCCTTTACAAAGAGGGGGACAGTCAAATTTATGCTCCTTATTTGGAGTGATTTTTTTCCCCTTTTTAAATTTGTAAATCATCTATCTTTTGTATTTATTTACTTTTAGTGTTTTCAATACTTTGTAAAGATTTGAATGTGTCCCTCCCTCTTGTCTAAGGGTCTGGGCCTGTGTCTTGGTGAAACTTTAGGTCGTTTTGGGTAGTCTTAGACTAGTCGCACTTGGATTGATCTCAAAGTCCTCTTGTCTTGAAGTCTAAGTGTAAAAAACGCTGCAAAATTCTATGTCTATCCTTTTTAAAACCTAAAAAAATATACTATCCCTTTGTCTTCCTGTTTACTGAAGCTGAAATGACCTCAGAGTGTTACAAATGCTGGAATTGTATAGAATGGGAATCGACCCTTAGATCCATTGACCATTTCTTTTTATATCTGAGGTCATTGCTTTTTTTTTTTATTGTTACATTTTAACCATTTTTGGCCAGTATCCTATACTGGTCCTTCATAGTTCAGAGGTCATTCTATTTTTGAATGCTTAATGTCATATAGACTCGAAGTGTTGTGATTTTTATTTTCCCCATTGGGTTGGGCATTTATTTACCTTCAAGGTATGAAGAGGTAATTTGGGGTCCCGATAGCTCAGTTGGTAGAGCACTCGCTTCACACACAAAGGGACCAAGATCCATCCCGGGTGCAGTGGAGATTTTTTTTTTCTGACCCCTCTGTTCACTCAGTAGTGAATGGGTAGCTGAGTCTGTTAGATTTGGTGGAAAGTACTTTCGATAAACTAGCGTCCTATCCAAAAGATAGCAAGCAATTGCTATTGTCCGTTTCACGCTATAGAAGCCGGGATAAACTCTTGGCTCCATGGGTTTAGTGGCTACTTTAGGAAAAGGTAATTGGTCTAAATCTTATTATTTGTTTTAAAAATGACCCTACAAACTGTGGAGTCATCCTCAACAATATTGGAGGTTTCCACATCATACCTGCCTATTATTACGGACTGTCCGTAATTGTAAGTGTAAGGACAATTACGGACTTACGGAAATAGAAGAAATATTACTGATGCAAATGATCGCAACGTTAAATTAAAAAATAATAATATTGTAAAAAATCTCATTGCCTCATTGGCTGGCGACGAGTGACGTCATCGACTCGACACAGAAACTTTACCCTCATCGGTAGACACAGTGCAGTGTCGAAAGTATGTCATCAATAAGCATATTATTATCATGGAGGCCATTGGCATACATATATAAAAGGGTGTATCTATCATTATTTTTGTTTGCTTTAGTATTACTGAATTCTGACCATTAATTACTGATGAATTTTGTATTTCTTACTGAATTTGAAATTTTCAAGTAGGCAGGAATGCCACAGGAAGAGGAAGAAGAAATAAGGTAGAAAAAAAAAAACAATGGTGCTAAGCCCTGGAGACCTGAATATTAAGAGTTTTAGTCTAAAAACTGAATCCGATATCTTCCATGTTGTATTGATTGTACTTATCATACTGGGTGGGGTTCCTGACCTCCCATAGTGGGCAGGGAGGTACATATTGTGTCTTCTATCCCCTTATATCTGTTTTCCAACATGCTTTCTATCTTTGTCTTGGAATGAGATTACTTGGTTTTGTCCTGGCCCTGGTCGGAGTTCTGGCTGGGAGGGAAACAGTCAAATGCATAGTTATTGTTTGGAGATGATATTTTTTTCCTTGTAAATCATCTCTCTGTTATGTATTAGTATATTTGTTATTTTTTAATGTATAATGTAAGCATTTGAGTGTATTCCTCTTTGTTGGATTTTGTGCATGTGTCCGGATGAGACTTATAGGTGATCTCAAACTATGTACATTGGAGGTATGCTCTTGGAATCTACATCAGATCCCTATTTGTTCCTAGTTCCCCTATGTCTTACTTTCTCTTGGGTGCTGTAATTGTAATTCTAGAACTTTTTACTATCCCATTTTCTTCCTTTTTACTGGCGCTGATATAACCTAAATGTGTTGCAAGCGCCGTAAAACCCTTAAAAACAAAACAAAACAGTACTTATCATTGATGGACAGTGCCGTCTGCCTAAAGTCAACACCTGGGGACTGTGAAAGTGGGATTGATTGACTCTATTGGATTGAAAGGGAAACTGTAAATGTGTGGGATTTCAAATATTTGTGAGTTTGCAATAGATTTTTGACTCATCACATGGCGTCCAGCGGGTGGTTGGATGGGAGCATCACCCTTGAATCATATACCTATGATGTTCGCATGGGTGTACGATCCGATAGTGATGTCGTTTCTTCTTCTGCTTTACTAGCCTATCCTGCTTCTTTGGTTTGTGATTGTATTTTTGACAGGGGATATTTTTTTTCCTGTAAATCCTCTGCCTGTTTGTTCTTGGTTATTTATAATTTAGCTTATGATATCTTTAGGTTATGATTTTGATTGACATTTGTACTATTTTTGTTAGATTGCTTGTTTTTTTTGTTTCAGCGGTCTCTCATATAACCTCAATTGTGTTGGAAGAGACCTAAAGCAACAAACAAACAAACAAAAAAACCTCCTCTGTTTTGTGGGTTATATTTGTAAGAATTCGTATCAAGATGAGTGGGTTGTGTGGTAGAAAGTCACCGCCTTCAGAGTGCTTGTGCAAACCATATACTGGGTGGGGTTCCTGACCTCCCATAGTGGGCAGGGAGATACTTGTTCTGTCTTCTTTCCTCCCTATATCTGTTTTCCAATTACTTTCTGTCTTTGTCTTGGACTGAGATTACTTAGTTTTGTCCTGACCCTGGCCGGAGTCCTTGGCTGGGAGAGAGACAGTCGAATGTATAGTTATAGTTTTGGGAGTTGATATTTTTTTCCTTGTAAATCATCTCTCTGTTATGCATTGTATTATGTTTAGTTTACATATATTATATAATTTGTAAACATTTGAGTGTACTCCTCTTAGTTGGGACCTGTGCTTGTGTCTGGATGAGACTTTTAGGTGATCTCAGACTAAGTACTTTGGCAGTGTGTTCTTGGAATCTACATCTGTTCCCTATTTGAACCAATTCCCCTTTGTCTTACCTTTTCTGGGGTGCTTATATTGTAATTCTAGAACTTTTTACTATCCCATTTTCTTCCTTTTTACTGGCGCTGATATGACTTTAATGTGTTGCAAGCGCCGTAAAACCCTTAAAAACAAACAAAACAACAAACATTATACAATTTCTCTCCCTTTCTTTCTCTCACGTTATTCTTTCTCGTTCATAAAATCAGTCAGTCACGGTGACTCAAAGTGGAATTTCTGTCGTTTTGTATCAGAAATTTGGTAAGAATGATAAAAGTATGAATAAAAACAAAACAGGACCACCGTTGTGTGTTGACTTTAAGCGAATCGATGTCTTGTGGTCTGCACTGTATATAAATAAATATTTATAAATATGAATAAAGTTTATTTACATATCTATCTTATGTTTTGCTTCAGCCATAATGTGTTGATCATAATCTTCCAAAAGTAACACGACTGTAATGAGATTGATTTGAAGCTTTCTTGGGTTTTTGTTTTTCATTTTCTACGAGTCGTTATAAAATGTCTGCCATAGAGATTGAGCTACCAGATCAGCCTTCCGGTTTATAATTTAACCTTCTCCTTACCAACTATAGGAAAATCGTCACATTCGTTACGATAAAACAAACATTTTTCTTATTCAAATTTCTTTTGTACATCATAAAATGTAAAGAAAATGAACAGTGTGTTGTAAAGCATGTTTTACTAAAAAAATTATGTATGGTAAGAACTCACTGCTTTTGTGTTTGAGTGATAAAAAAAATATTTTTGTGCTAGTTGGGTGTGAAGTTTTGGGGAAATGGCTGGTAAGGAGAGTGTTAATGAGTTACAAACATTCGCTATTAAAATATCACCATAGACTTTATGTGATTTATTTTTAATAGAAAACTCTTGCCGATTTTCGGGGGGTTTTTTTGGTCTGGATATGTAGAATGTTTGTTGTTGATCCCATAGACCGCAGATGTGGTTAATGAGGTAGAATGTTGGTTTAATTTTGATAATGAATGAACTAGTCCTGGGACCACAGAATGCACACAGTGACTTGTATCAAAAGGAAAACTATTCACTTTGTTCATTTCTCAGATTTTTAAAAATTGGCTTGTGTATTTATTGACTTGAGGTTCCCAATGGTTGAGTTGGCGGAGCACTCGTATTGCACACAAAAGGACTTGAGATCAGGCCCGGGTAGGGTTGAGATTATTTATTTTTTTCTGAACCCCCTTGTCCACCCAGCTGTGATTGGGTAGCTGGGTCTATTAGACCTGACAGAAAGTACTTTGCATGAGAGACCAGCATCCTATCCAAAGGGTAGCAAGAAATTGCCATTGTCCATTTCATGCTATAGAAATTGGGATAAACTCTAGCTCCATAGACCTTATGGCTCTGCAGGACTACTTTTTATTTACTCCAAACTATCTCAAACTTAAGTAGGTACTTTGATAGAGTGCTTTTGGAATATACACCTGTTTCTTATTTGAACCAGTTCCCCTTTGTCTTCCCTTTTCTCGGGTGCTTTAATTGTAATTCTAGAACTTTTTACTATCCCATTTTCTTCCTTTTTACTGGCGCTGATATGACCATAATGTGTTGCAAGCGCCGTAAAACCCTTAAAACCAAACATAAAACATATATTATTTTGTGCAATAGTTACGTCAAAAATCAATTTTTACTTTTTTTTTTGTTTACACCAGTTGTTTCTTATCGATGTGTTCCATATAAAAGAATGAACCCACCTCAACTGTTGTGTTTTTATACAATAAGATGCTGAATCTTAACTAATGTGGTCAATGCTTTCATTTCATTGCTGATGTTGTTACCATAGAATGGGATGATTAAGACCAGCCCCCAAATGTGCCCCCCCCCCCCCCCCCCCCACACACACACACCCAGATTGAAAGATATTAAACAAATACATGGTAAAATGTAGAACATCATTTGATGGATTTCACCCTTTCCCCTCACACTTTAGAAAAAGAACATTGGACAGGTTATATCAAAGTCAAGATAAATCATATAAAGATGATCAAAAAGTGACATCAAATGATGTACATATTTTACCATGCATGAGTGCCAGTTTTCCGGTTCATGCCGGAATTCCGGTTTCGCGATATCTCGAAGTCAAATACCTCCGGTTTCAGTGTTTTGATTAGAATAACCTAATAGCACCTGTAAAAATTCGAAAACGTGATTCAGCCAACTTTTCAGTGTACTATGTATTATAATTTGGTTTTAAAATCAAATTAATTTCCTCATTGTGTCAATATATTTGCTTGAAATAAGAGTAAAGTTTAGGCCGCATTTTCAGTAGGAACACTTTCAGGTTTGGCAAAGTGTCGAGATTTTAGTTTCAGGTTTCAGCACTTCTTCCTGCTGGCACCCATGTTACCATGTTTGTTCCATATCTTTCAATGGCATTCGCCAACCCATTCCATGCTAAACCAATTAAATGACATGGTGAGAATTTTTTCTTTTTCTCTATTTTTTTATTTTGTATGTTTGTAATCCATGTATTATTATTTTTATCTTGATTCTATTCGACTAAATTGATTTTTTAAAATTGTTCTTTATGCACATTGCGCTTACTCATATTTATTTCTTCATAATTTTTAAATTCTTGGGTTGTATTTATTTATTTATTTATTGTAGTCTATTTCCACTACCGTGTACGGATCAGACACGTATTGGACTGAAAACTGTGCTCAAATATCAGAACAAATTGTGAAATATGTGACCAGTAAAGAAATGGAACTAACATTTTATCATTCCATACAGAATTCTTATTTATGTCATTAAAAACTGATTTATGTCATTAAAAACTGTGCTCAAATATCAGAACAAATTGTGAAATATGTGACCAGATAAGAAATGAAAATAACATTTTTTCATTCCATTTAGAATTCTGATTGATGTCATTAAAATGAGAATATCTTTGTATCATCTTTACTTCTTTGTTTTTGCTAATCACATTTCAAATGTTAACAGCTGGATGGCATTTCCGACCTCCCATAGTGGGCAGGGCGGAGGTACTTGGTTGGTTTTCTATCCCCCTGTGTCTGTTTTCCAACTTGCTTTCTGTCTTTGTCTTGGAATGAGAGGGAAACAGTCGAATGTATAGTTATAGTTTTGGGAGATGATATTTTCTCCCTTGTAAATCATCTCTTTGTTATGTGCTGTTATTTTTTTTAATTTTTAACATATAATTTGTAAACATTTGAGTGTGTTCCTCTAACAGGCATTATGTCTTATCTTTAATGTTAAGTGTTGCTGTTGGCCAGGGACACATTGTAAAACGCCTTGAGCATGTTTAGTGGATTTTTCGCTATATATATGCTCAAGTTTATAGGGTAAGCACTCCACCTACTGAGCCATGTGCGGCTATGTGATCTAGTGGTATGACACCCGCTTTCGGATCGGAAGGTCCTGGGTTCGAGCCTCGCTCGACGCATAGCGAGTCCTTGGAAAAGACTCTTTACTCACATTCTCTCATCGTACTCAGGTGTAAAATGAGTACCTGGCCGTTAACAGCGTTGTCTTTGTCCGAAAAATTGTAATATTGCCTAACAGGCATCATGTCTCGTCCTACATGTTAAATGGTGCTGTTGACCAGGGACCCCTTGTAAAGCACTTGAGCACGTTAAGTGGATATTGCGCTATATAAAAGCTCAATTTTTTTTTTTTATTAATCAGGAATGTATAAATTCTACTTCCTGCATCAACCCTCACTAATTTCTATTCTAAAAATAATTTTTAAATTGAGCTTTTATATAGCTAGCGCAATATCCACTAAACGTGCTAAAAGCGCTTTACAAAGGGTCCCTGACCAACAGCAACACTTAACATTTAGAACGGGACATGATGCCTGGTAGGCGATATTACAATTTTTCTCAAAGACAACGCTGTTAACAGCCAGGTACTTATTTTACACCTGAGTACGGTGAGAGAATGTGAATAAAGAGCCTTCCTCGAACCCAGGACCTTCCAATCTGAAAGGAGTGTCACATAGCCAAAGTAATAACATACATCATGTATTCAAGGTGATCCTAATCGTAGCCATCGTTAACATATAGCCTGACACTAGAACCCTCTAGGACTGGCAGTTTGACGTCATATTTTAGGTCTAGTGAGTCGTCGTTAGTAGAGCTCATGGAAACAAGTTATTTCATTGGTCGAACTATTGAATACAACTCACGATTTGTTTTCTTTTGAGGCAAAAGACTGGCATATTGACGTCATTTTTTGGTCAATGTCAGGCCATAACTTTACGATGGCTACGTCTTAATTCAGATAAAGTGTGGAGAGGGCACTTGTATCAAAAATGATAAGAAAAATAGGGTATGGAGTAAAAAGTCACGGGGCCAGTGCCAAACTCAGGATTCAATAGACACGACACGACACGACACGACACCCTCCGGTTGGCCGGGAGAGAAATAGGACAGCGAGCGGTCGCACAACCGAGCTATCCAGTATCCAGCCACTCTAAAAATATGGCTTTCACTTTCAAACTTCGTACCAATCATGATCCCCTCTCTACTACTACTACTACTGTGGGGACCACAACGAACCCCGCAAACTGTCTTTAATTGGCGAGCAAATTAAGCTGTCCACTAATCAGATCCCGAGTTAGGCACGGATCCAGATCCTGTGACTTTCTATTGTTTTCATCTGGCACTTCTCCATACCCCATTTTTCTCATCAAGATGAACCTAGGACTAGGATATCATGTGGTCTGGCCCTTTTGTTTTGTTGACATCATCCTGTTCAAAATCCACCTTAATACAAATATGGCTGTCTGAAGCTCAAAGAAATTAATTTAAAAAAAAAAAAGAGCTTTTATGTAGCGCAATATCCACTAAATGTGCTCAAAGCGCTTTACAAGGAGTCCCTGGTCAACAGCAACATTTAACATATAGGACAGGACATGCCGCCTATTAGGCGATATTACAATTTTTCGGACAAAGACAACGCTGTTAACGGCCAGGTACTCATTTTACACTTTTCCTTTTCCAAGGACTCAACTATGCGCCGAGGAGCACGAGGCTCGAACCGAAAGCGAGTGTCATACCACTAGACACATAGCCGGATCAAGATGATCCTAGGATATCATCATGAGATCTGACACCTTTTGTTTTGTTGACATCATCCATCGTGTTCAAAATCCACCGTGTACAAATATGGCTGCCTGAAGCTCAAAGAAATTCATAACAATGGCACAGTGGAATGGAAGCTTTCAGTTAATTAACAAAGACAGATAATGTTGAAGTTTCGGGTTTCCCCTTTGTCAACAAAACATGAATGAATGAAACTTTAAAGACGAATAGTTTAGAATAATTCATCTTCAGTTGTTTCATTCACTGCGTTTTGTTGACAAAGGGGAAACCCGAAATGTTCACATCATGTCTTCATTAATTTAAAGGAAGCTTTCATTCCTTTTGATTTTGACTACATACTGTTATGAAAAGTCCACCATTATCCCATTCATGTTCATGTTAATAACAATGCAGATAAAACTGCTTGCTATCAATTTTAAGCTGATTTTTATCATCTTTGGTTGTTATTGTTATGATTCTTTATTTTATTTTTTTTCTTTAATATTTTTATTTTATCATTTGACTTCCACTGATTGTTTTTTTTTAATTTAAATTTTCAAGATATGATAAAACTGAATACATTGCTTAATTTATTTGTATATTTCAAATAAATGTTTGTTTAGAAATGCTAAAATAATTGTTTGTTGTTCATTTTTTAAAAGGTTTTTAAAGCACGAGAATTCACTCCAATGCAAACAGCAGGAGCAACAAAAATAATTTATAACAGGGAGGGGATCGGGATGGTTTACGGTTGACTCAGGTTTCCCTAAATAGTAATAAACAAAAATGAACATAACAGTTTCAAAAAAGAACAAAATAACAACCATGGAACGTTTCAGACTCAAAACCCTTCTTCAGCCAACAATGAAAACATAAATATGTACATTAAAACCAGATCCACGGCAGAGAAATATTCAGCGCGTTCATCGTTTCTTTATTATAGTGTCGGTTTGTTGATGTTCCCTTCCCCCCCCCCCCCCCCACCCCCCAGTCAATGTCAGGAAAATTAAAGTCACCACTGATGAGAAAGTTTTAGTTTAAGTTCTTCATGGTAAGTTTGTGGAGTGATTCACAGACACTTGTGTTACAGTACAGGGCGCTTGAGGGTGGTCTGTAAATAGCACCTATTACTAATGATTGCTTATTTTCGTTTCTCTTTGTATTTTGCAGAATATTGATTCTGTGTCTGGATCAGATAGGAGCTCACGTGTGATGTTGTTTTTGATTGCTACCATTACACCTCCTCCATTATGGTTACATCTATCATTTCTGTACATGTTAAAGTTTCTGAGTTGTTTTTGTCCAGTTTAAGTCATGTCTCTATTCCTATAGATAGTTCGAAGATGTTTTGTTTTTGTTTTTAAGGGTTTTACGGCGCTTGCAACACATTTAGGTTATATCAGCGCCAGTAAAAAGGAAGAAAATGGGATAGTAAAAAGTTCTAGAATTACAATTGAAGCATCCAAGAAAAAGTAAGACATAGGGGAACTGGGAACAAATAGGGATCAGATGTAGATTCCAAGAGCATACCACCAATGTACTTAGTTTGAGATCACCTATAAGTCTCATCCGGACACAAGCACAAAACCCAACAAAGAGGAATACACTCAAATGCTTACATAATACATTAAAAAATAACAAATATACTAATACATAACAGAGAGATGATTTACAAGGAAAAAAATATCTCCCAAAACAATAACTATGCATTTGACTGTTTCCCTCCCAGCCAGGACTCCGACCAGGGCCAAGAAAAAAACCAAGTAATCTCAATTCCAAGACAAAGACAGAAAACATGTTGGAAAACAGATATAATGGGATAGAAGACACAGTGTGTACCTCCCTGCCCGCTATGGGAGGTCAGGATCCCCACCCAGAGTTCGAAGATGACGTCACTCAGGTTTTTGTTATTGTATTTTGCCATCCGCGTTTATGAGTAATGCTCACTGAACTGTATTAACCTGACTATAAACGTTCATGGATACACAGTTTTGTGTGTTGGTCCGTTATACTTCCGGATGGCAATGTTATGAGCTTCTTATCCAAGCGCATTCTATCTATAATAATGTAACTTTTTGTTTCGACCATAAGGACTTGATAACTTCACTTTTTTTTGTTTCTTAAACTTTTTAAATGGACAATTAGAAGTTCACAATTTTAGATCTTAATGTCAACACACCTCCTTTGTGAGTATCTGTCATGTTATTGTTGCTGCTGGTCTGATAATTTTTTCTTTGTGTGGTGACTTGAATTCAGTCCAAAACAATTTCTTTAAACAATGTGCTGGTGTCATCATGCTGGAGTCAGTGCGGGTCAAAACATTTCATTATCATCTATGTATTTTGGGGGGTATCACTATCACCTTGTGTGATTTCGTGTTCACACTGTAACTGTAATGATAAAAAAGGGTGGAAGTCCTACTTTGTATTTTGAAATCAGTTCATAAAACAGCAGTGTGTGAAAATGGCCATCAGTATCAGTAACAGTTTTTAAAATTATTTAAGACAAGTTATAAATATTATATGAAGTTAGGGTTTAAAAATTCCATGAATACAAAATATTTAAAAAAACATTATTTCTCAACAAAAACGTTGACAGACGAATCAAGCTATTCTGTATAAATGAAATAAATGATATAAAATCACAACCTTTGGAAATATCACAAAAAAACAAGCAGAGAGACCAAAACACACTACACACACTGATACATGGTAAAGTTTTGTTTTTGTTTTTAAGAGTTTTGCAGCACTTTCAAGACACATTTCGACCCTCAGTTTATGACATTCATCAGGAGGTAAATTCTCCTCAAAAGAGTATCGAACAATTGTGTCGAATTAATTAATGATATTGAAAAGGCAGCATAGAAAAAATGATGGCTCACTGGGCCTATGTCACATTAATTCATTTTTGCCGCATGGTGTTCGAATTTTTAACGCGCAACTGTGATTTAAATTAAATACTATCTTTTAAATATACACACACAAGTTCGGACTGAAGGCCAGAGGTTTGGCCTATCTCAATTTATCAAATTAATATATAAAGTGTTGCTATTGGTTCTTGGTTGTATATTTTTACATTTTTGTGCATTTGCGTAGATTATATATATACATTGTCGCCATAGATTCTCAACTTTGTGTTTATAAATTTTCATGCATGCCACCTCTGTAAACGAATTTCCATTTTTTTTTGGATGAATAAAGTATATTCTTATGTCCTTGAGAGATTTCTTTCATTAATAAAATATAAAAAAGAAATGAACAAGAATCTGTCTGCATTCTGTACATGAATTCATTTATTCAATGGTAAAAAATAGGCAAGTAAGAAGAAGAAGAAAACAAACATAAAATAACATAAAACCAGACTCTCCCATTTTTATTTCAGTGTTATCCCAATTGACAAATATCTTACAATAACCTGTACCAATTTCAACAGAATTTTATGATCATTCACCTTGTCTTAATACAATTATTACCTAATACAATTGGATTTAATCAATCAATTGAGTTTAAAGTTTAGAAAAGAGTTTGCAACAAATTAAGATCTCATCACCAGCTAGAAAACATGTAGCCTCATAGCTTTTTTTGTTTTTGTTTTTTTTTAGTGTTTTTACGGCGATTGCGACACATTCAGGTCAAATCAGCATCAGTAAAAAGAATAAAATGAGAGTCAAAAGTTCTAGAATTACAATTAAAGTACCCAAGAATAAATAAGACAAAAGGGAATTGGCTCAAATAGGGACAGATGTAGATTTCAAGAGAACATTATCAGTGTATTTAGTTTGAGATTACCTAAATGTCTCATCCTGACACAAGCAACAGGGCCAGATCAACAAATAATCTCATTCCAAGACAAAGACATTGTTTTTAAGGGTTTTACGGCGCTTGCAACACATTAAAGTCATATCAGCGCCAGTAAAAAGGAAGAAAATGGGATCATATAAATTTCTAGAATTACAATTAAGGTACCCAAGAAAAGGTATGACAAAGGGGAGTTTGTTCAAATGGGAAACAGATGTAGATTCCAAGAGCACACTATCAAAGTACTTAGCTTGAGATCACCTAAAAGTCTCATCCAGACACAAGCACAGGCCCCAACTAAGAGAGATACACTCAAATGCTTACAAATCATATATAATACATAAAACAAAACATAACACAGTGCATAACAGAGAGGTGATTTACAAGGAAAAAAATATCATCTCCCAAAACTCTAACTAAACATTTGACTGTTTCCCTCCCAGTCATGGTATCCAGCCAGGGCCAAGACAAAACCAAGTAATTTCATTCCAAGACAAAGACAGAAAGCAAGTTGGAAAACAGATATAGGAGAATAGAAAACACAGTAAATGCCTCCCTGTCCACTATGGGAGGTCAGGATCCTAATCCAGCCCAGGGAAGCATTGATATGATTTCCAAAACACCTGCAAGAAAAAAACTACCAAACGGATGCTGAT
>NC_088368.1:3287092-3299592 GCF_034508935.2 Berghia stephanieae | reverse complement strand
GTAATTTTTAAAAGGAGGAAATTCCTCCTCTGGACTCCAAAGTCGCAGATTTCCGCGGATCCCAGGAAAACCATCAGCACTGTGAAATCACTATCTTTCAATTAGTTCCGAAAAGTAGGAAGGGGCAGTACTTTCAAGACTATTAATTGCCGGGTACTCATTTTATACCTGAGTAAGGTGAAAGAATGTGAGTAAAGAGCCTTTTCCAAGGACTCAACTATGCCCTGCTCAGAGCAGGACTCGACCAATGGACCTTCCAGTCCAAAGGCGATTGTCATACCACTAGCATTATAGCCGCACAATAAAGAACAAAATATAGAAGCATAAATGTTCAAGGCCTATATTTGTTTTTAATGTTTTACGGCACTTGCAACACATTTAGGTCATATCAGCTAGAGTAAAAAGGAAGAAAATGGGATTCAAGAAGTACAATTAAAGCACTAAAGAAAAAGTAAGACAAATGGGAATTATTTCAAATAGGGAGCAGACGTACATTCCAAGAGCACACTATCAATGTAAGTTTGAGATCACCTAGACGTCCCATCCAGACACCAGCACAGAATCCTCCTAAGAGGAATACACTCAACTGTCTACAGAATATATCCAAAAAAAAGAAAACATGACAAACAATACATGACAGAGAGATGATTCCCAAGGAGAAAAAAAATCATCTCCCAAAACTATAACTATGCATTTGACTGTTTCCCTCTCAGCCAAAAAACCACTGCCAGGCCCAGGACAAAACCAAGTAATCTCATTCCAAGAAAAAGCAGAAAGCAACTTGGAAAACAAATATAGGGGGATAGAAGACACAGCTAGTGACCTCCTAACCACCACAGGAGGTCAAAAAGCAGGTATTTTAATCATGTTGCCGGAGTAGTGTCAAAATCACAGAATTACAAACACACAATCAGACTGAAATGCTTTTCTTACCTTTCCACCGGTAACTGAAAAATTGGCGAAAACGCAGTATTTCTCATTCTTGTGTCCCAAGTACGTTTTCAAACACTGTTTAGAGGAAAAAAAAAACAAAATAAACAATGGGGTTTGAAAATTTAAAACAAACATTAAACAACAAAAGAGTAAGTAATCCAGGTATTGAAAAAACAGGATGTGGACAATTATAATAAATATTGAAAAAAAAACCACAAAAAAAACAAAACGCCTATCCAATATTTATGTTACCAATATTTTAACTCTCTCAAGTTCACATGAATCGGAAATCAAACAGATTTGATCGACTTTCAATGATGGTGAACACGAGAGTGTTACAGACCTGTCAACCCTTCACATTCCAAAAGTGGAATCAGGACGCCTGAAAATAGGAATTTGAGACAAAAAAAATAGGAATTTCACCTCTTTCACACCCCCCCCCCCCTCCACTGTTCTTTTTTTATTCTTATCATTATCATCATTTTTGTAAATGGGAATGTTATAGACAATGACGGAGTAGTACAAAAAGGAAGAGTGAAAATAGGAAATGATTCCGCCAAAAGTGGAAGGGTTGGTAGCTCTGATGTTATAAAGCACTCCCAAAATACACTGTTTTCCACAAAGAATGCTAGCCATCTAAACGCCCATTTCGACACATTCAAAACGACAGCAAAAATAAAACTGTCCATTTTTCATATGTGCCCCAACCCCAACGTCTCAAAACAGTATTATGTCAGCATGACCCAGACTCCAAAAAGTGACCTTAAAATTCAAACGATAGGAAATTCTAACATTTGAATTTTTGACATGGAACAAAATTAATTGTATTTATTCTCCACAACTACGAATACAAATCGACGTTACGTTTCATATTTGTGTCAATAAATTCCATATTGAACACCTGGGTCATCACAACATGATACCACTTTGAGACAGTGGGTGACATATACTCACTTTTCCTTTGGAGTAATCCCATAGCTTGAGTGTGCTGGAATAATAATAATAATAATAATGAAATGTATTTATATTGTGCCCAATCCTCTATACAAAAAAGCTCTAGGCGCATAACAATAACTTCAATCCATTCAAATCTCTCTCTCTCTCACTAACTCTATCAATCTATCTATCTCACTCTCAGTCTCCCTCACTCTCTAACAATGAAGACAAGTAAATCTCATATTAGAAAGCAATAAAACAAAATAATAATTTTTAAAAGTATTGTTCTTTCTATCCTTTATTCGATATAAATATTTGCCTGTTTGACAAAAAAAATTTTATTTTAAAGAGTTCAACAGTCCTTAAGTTTACATTTCAAAATCCGTTTACAACTTGCAGAAAGGACGTGTCAAATATTTCTCTGCTGTCTAGCTGGAATTAAACTGATGTATTATTGTTTTTTGTATTGGCTGAAGAAGGGTTTTGAGCCTGAAACATTCCAAGTTTGGTTTTTTTTTTTTTTGGAAGCCATTAAGTTCAGTTTTGTTCATTTGATCGACTTTCAATTATGGTGAACACGAGAGTGTTATAAAGCAATCCCAAAATACATACACTGTTTTTCACAAAGAATGCCAGCCATCTCAACACCCATTTCGACACATTCAAAATTTCAAATATATTAAGTTCTCCATGAGGAGCCCTCGCCTTATATCTATAAAAACAAAGACAACACGTCACCTTAATTCATTTTTGCCACATGGTGTTCGAATTTTTAACGCGCAACTGTGATTTAAATTAAATACTATCTTTTAAATATACACTAACAAGTTCAGACTAAAGGCCAGAGGTATGGCCTATCTCAATTTATTAAATTAATATATAAGGTGTTGCTATTGGTTCTTGGTTGTATATCTTTATATTTTTGTACATTTGCATATATATATGTGTACATTGTCTCCATAGATTCTCAACTTTGTGTTTATACATTTTTATGCATGTCACGTCTGTAAACGAATTTCCATTTTTTTGGATGAATAAAGTATATATTATTATTATTATTATTATTATTATTATTATTATTAATTCTTACAGTCCACAGCTTCTAGCAGTTTGGTATCATTTTAACAACTTTTATGTCACTTTTTTGGGTCATATCAGCACCCAGTGCAATATTTTGCTTAAAGATATATAAAGGTGCTCAAGTCAGTCATGGGTATCACAAACGGGTTGTTGGTTGAGGACAATTTTTATCATTTCCCATTCTTCATGAGACGGCATTGGCTGGGTCATATGGCCAGAATGGAAAAAGGGTCACTTCCCAAGACAGCCCTGTTCTGGACAGCAGATGGGAAGAGAAAGTGGGAGAAACCCAAAGATACCATGGCGAAGGACCATGAAATAAAGAAATAAAAAGGAAGCAGGCCTGTTATGGAAAAAGCAGCCGACTGCAAAAAATGGATGTCTGGTGGATGCCCTATGTGCCTCAAAACCCGAAGAGGATTGAGTATGTGCAGCTATGTAGTCTAGTGGTATGACACTCGCTTTCGGATCGGAAGGTCCTGGGTTCGAGCCTCGCGCTCGGCGCATAGTTGAGTCCTTGGAAAAGGCTCTTTACTCACATTCTCTCACCGTACTCAGGTGTAAAATGAGTACCTAGCCGTTAACAGCATTGTCTTTGTCCGAAAAATTGTAATATCGCCTAACAGGCGTCATGTCCCGTCCTATATGTTAAATGTTGTTGTTGACCAGGGTTCCCTTGTAAAGCGCTTTGAGCACATTTAGTGGATATTGCGTTATATAAAGCTCAATCTTTTTTTTTTTTAAATGTAATTCTTCATTAGAATCTGCAGAGAGAAAAAAAAAAACCCACTTTCACTGTGCACTTTCACCTTAAACTTTCTGTAAATTAAAAATGTCATTGGTATGCATGGCAAAATACGTCCCTTCAAAATCAAGAGGCCTGACTCACTTGTCTAATGTAGCTGCTAAGATGTATTTCCCATTTGGAGAGAACTTTACGAAGGAGACAGGGGGGTTGTCATCATCTGAAATAAAACGGACACCGAGGCTTTTACTATTTCAAAATCATCACAGATCGTGAACTTTATGAAATTTATATCAGAATATAATAATAATAATAATAATAATAATAATAATAATAATAATAATAATAATAATAATAATAATAATAATAATAATAATAATAATAATAGATCTTTATTGTCCATAAATATGGCAAATTGTCATTTAGTTACACTTGTTATAACGTTAAATGATATCTATAACATTGAACAGATATTTCACTCCTAATTATTTTCTCTCTCTCTCTCTCTTTGTAATGATAATTACTCAAAATAAAACGAGAAACCAAAACTTTTTTGTTATTAGTCTGTTAGATCTAGCTGTTAATACTTTACAATAGACTGTGTTCTATCCAAAAGATAGCAAGTAATGGCTACAGTCCATTTAATGCCACAAAAATAGTTAACACCACATTGACATTGTGATGAAGATTTTAACAGAAACTCGCCTATGAGTGTTTTCAAACATTTACCCTATTAAAATACTTTGCAGTAAGACGTCCTATCCAAAGGGTCACAAGCAATTGCTACAGAAAGCTACGAAATCGTCAATGCCATATTGATATGATTTGGAAAATTGAAACAAAAACTCACCTATGAGTGTTTTCAAACATTGACCTGAGGCTGTATCCCAGATTCGACTGAAAACGGAGAAAAAAAAATTATTAAATAAAGTAGATATCCTTAATGAATTAATCTTGGTGTTATTCATTAAAATCAACTCAGTCCCTTCATTAAACCTGCCACTAACATAAACGGCAAAAGTTTAATCCAAATTTGAAAAGAAAAATCTACATCAAACCACAACCTTTTTAATCTATTTATGCAAAAAATCACTTGTCTTAGAATTGTTATGTGGGTCAATATGTATATTCATTTATTTTTAGCAAAAATACTTCTTCTATAATAAAGTATTCTCCTTCTATAATAAAGTATTCTCCTTCTATAATAAAGTATTCTCCTTCTATAATAAAATATTCTCCTTCTATTATAAAATATTCTCCTTCTATAATAAAGTATTCTCCTTCTATAATAAAGTATTCTCCTTCTATAATAAAGTATTCTCCTTCTATAATACAGTATTCTCCTTCTATAATACAGTATTCTCCTTCTATAATAAAGTATTCTCCTTCTATAATAAAGTATTCTCCTTCTATAATAAAGTATTCTCCTTCTATAATAAAGTATTCTCCTTCTATAATAAAATATTCTCCTTCTATAATAAAATATTCTCCTTCTATTATAAAATATTCTCCTTCTATAATAAAGTATTCTCCTTCTATAATAATGTATTCTCCTTCTATTATAAAATATTCTCCTTCTATTATAAAATATTCTCCTTCTATAATAATGTATTCTCCTTCTATTATAAAATATTCTCCTTCTATTATAAAATATTCTCCTTCTATAATAAAGTATTCTCCTTCTATAATACAGTATTCTCCTTCTATAATACAGTATTCTCCTTCTATAATAAAGTATTCTCCTTCTATAATAAAGTATTCTCCTTCTATAATAAAGTATTCTCCTTCTATAATAAAATATTCTCCTTCTATAATAAAGTATTCTCCTTCTATAATAAAGCATTCTCCTTCTATAATAAAGTATTCTCCTTCTATAATAAAGTGTTCTCCTTCTATAATACAGTATTCTCCTTCTATAATAAAGTATTCTCCTTCTATAATAAAGTATTCTCCTTCTATAACAAAGTATTCTCCTTCTATAACAAAGTATTCTCCTTCTATAATAAAGTATTCTCCTCTATAACAAAGTATTCTCCTTCTATAATAAAGGATTCTTCTATAATAAAGTATTCTTCTATAATAAAGTATTCTCCTTCTATAACAAAGTATTCTCCTTCTATAATAAAGTATTCTCCTTCTATAACAAAGTATTCTCCTTCCATAATAAAGTATTCTCCTTCTATAATAAAGTATTCTCCTTCTATAATAAAGTATTCTCCTTCTATAATAAAGTATTCTCCTTCCATAATAAAGTATTCTCCTTCTATAATAAAGTAGTATTCTCCTTCTATAATAAAGTATTCTCCTTCTATAATAAAGTATTCTCCTTCTATAACAAAGTAATCTCCTTCTATAATAAAGTATTCTCCTTCTATAACAAAGTAATCTCTTTCTATAATAAAGTATTCTCCTTCTACAATAAAGTATTCTCCTTCTATAACAAAGTATTCTCTTCTATAATAAAGTATTCTCCTTCTATAACAAAGTATTCTCCTTCTATAATAAAGTAGTATTCTCCTTCTATAATAAAGTATTCTCCTTCTATAATACAGTATTCTCCTTCTATACTCACCACAGTCCATCATAACTACTGGATACAATGAGGGCTCCATCCCTGTTAAAATGGACCTGATGTAGAACAACAATATCAAGTCAGTAAATTGACTGATCGTATAGGATTTATTATCATTTTCTAATCCCCAACATATATTAAGTCTACAGCTATTTCCACAAAAAAAAAAGGAAAAATAAAAGGCATGTTTCTGTAAGAAAATTAACACTTTCCCTCACTTAAGTCGCATTTTGAAGCTTACATAACTTTAAGATCTGGAATGTAAGCCGCGATTTACAGCTTGCAAAATTAATTGCCTCGTGTGAAAAAATGAAATGATGAATCACGACCAAATGATGTGGGGGAGAAAAGTAGTGTTTCTACTTCCCCTCTGCACCATTAACAACCAGTTACATTGTTTTGATGTGCTTTCTTTGCATGACAACTCAAATTTTGACAGCTATCCTGAAAACAACGTGTGCAAAACTTGAGAAATCAGCAGTGAGGAAAAGTGTTTAAAAAATATTTTAAAATAAATTATCTATTTACTTACAGGCATAAGCTTGTTTATATTTCATTTTAAACAGACCAAACTTGGCAATGACCACAATTCAATTCCAACAAAATCCATAATCGTGTTGCAAAGGTTTTAAGCTTGATACAACTGAAATTATTTTCTTATTATTTGCTTTCCCACGTGGATGAACTTTTTACATAAATAAAAATCTTATATGCAGCTATGTGGTCTAGTGGATATTGCGCTATATGAATGCTCAGTTTATTAAAAAAATTAAAATAAGTTCCTGCAATTAAAATTAAAATGATTGATACTCGGATGTTTGAAATTCAACATCCCACACATTCAAAAGTCATTCCCAAAACTTACAGCGGTGACTGGATCAGAATGCGCAGGCAATGTTTTGAGGCATTTCCCTGTTTTGACATCCCAAATACGAACACTTTCATCAAACTGAAAAATTATCATAAAACCATAGAGTGAATTATTAGAAAAAAAATATACAGAATTAATCTATAAAAAAAGTATTCTTTTAAAGCAACCATGAATCCTTTGGGTTAGCATTCAAATTTGAGGTAAAATCCTCAATCCCCACACATTACGTGACTCAAAGGCACCAAAATTCAAAATCCAAATGTTAATTAGGCGGTTTCAAGGATAAGTAAGTTATCCTAAATATTTTTCAAAAACTCACTTCCTGCCACTTTTTGAATAAGAAAAGTCTGAGCATAGTTACATTTGGCACAAAATTTCAGTGTCTCTTGTTTATATCCTTAAATAATGAATGAGTTTTAACCCACTCCGTACCAACTGTAGGAAAATCATCACATTCGTTACATTTTTTCTTAATCAAATTTAGTTTTATAAATCACAAAACTTGAAGAAAAAGCTTATGTTGTTTGTTTTGTATTTAAGGGTTTTATGGTGCTTGCAACACATTAAGACCATATCAGCGCCAGTAAAAAGGAAGAAAATGGGATGGTAAAAAGTTCTAGAATTACAATTAAAGCACCCAAGAAAAGGTAAGACAAAGGGGAATTGGTTCAAATAGGAAACAGGTGTAGATTTCAAGAGCAAACTATCAAAGTACTTAGTTTGAGATCACCTAAAAGTCTCATCCAGACACAAGCACAGGTCCCAACTAAGAGGGATAAACTCAAAATGTTTACAATCATATATAATATGTAAACAATAATACAGTGCATAACAGAGAGATGATTTACAAGACAAAAAATACCATCTCCCAAAACTCTAACTATACACTTGACTGTTTCCCTCTCTGCTAGGGTAACCGGCCAGTGCCTGGACAAAACAAAGAAATCTCATTCCAAGACAAAGACAGAGAGCATGTTGGAAACAGATATAAGGGGATAGAAGACACAGTAAATGCCTCCCTGCCCACTATGGGAGGTCAGGAACCCCAACCAGAAGAAAAATCTTTATAACATTTAAAGGAACATAATGCTGTTTTGTAAGGCTTGTTTTGTTCAACAAAATCACGAATAACATGCACTTATTGCTTTTAAATTTGATTGTAAAAATTCAATTTGAGTTTGGTTAGTAGTATTACATTTCAGTAAAAACAAATTTTAATGGTCGGTAAGTACTTTTTCAGAACAATAAGTGTATGTTATTCATGATTTTGTTGAGCAATAATAATAATAATAATAATAATAATAATAATAATAATAATAACAATAACAATAATAATGCACTATTATAAAGCGCACTGTGTCCTCAGCAGCCATGAGGCTCTTGGTGCTTTACATAAACACAAAATAATTTTAAAGAAATTTACATGACATCAAAAAAGAAATGTTTTCATCGATTTCTTGAACACAGATGCCAATGATTTGGTCTTCCGGATGCTCTGTGGAATGGCGTTCATTTTGAAGTAAAACAAAACAAAACAAACGACAAAAACAAAAACAAAACAAAAAAAATTTTAATTTTTAAGAAGATAATTAACGATAACTTACAGAACCGGATACGATGAGATTTGACTGTGGATTGAAGTTACAGCAGAAAACGTAGTTACTGTGGCCTTTTAGCGTCTTCAGACATTTACCCTGAGGAAGAGATTTTTTGTTCAGTTTTGTATTAAAAGTTAAAAATCAATATTTAGGTCATTTATTTTTTATAGTTGTTTTTTTTTAGGGTTTTACAGCACTAGCAACACAATTACGGCGACTAAAACTCGAACTTTTAGTTTGAGCCAGCGCTCCACCGGTGGGAGGGTAATTAATCAAGTTGTGACAGGTCGATGACTCATCATGCTACCGGCATCGGCATTTTCGCTACCTGTATTTTTTTCTCTCCGATTCTGCATTTTATTGATATTTTCAAATAATCGTTGCTCAATAATCCGTTGACGTAACTTTTTCTTATTCATATATTCTTGTTCTTCATAATGTAAAGAATATTGTCATACCATTTGTATGGCTATGAACCGAATGGTTTTACAACGCCACTCTCCATGAGTTGTACTATAATTCAATGCAAGATCATAACTATAATTGGTAAGAAACATGTGAATAAATAGTATAAGTCACCGTACAGGCAAATAATTTTGGGATAATCAGAAGCAGAAGAGAATGAGGAAAAAGTTTTATGGCCTGTTCAGACCTGGCAGTCCTGTGAGAGGTCTTGATATTGTGGTAACTCCTTATCAAATCCACCAGTATCCTGTCCACAAATTAGCCAGTCACAGTGATGACTGGAAGGTACGTGTTAGTGTGTGTCTTTAAAAACTGATATCCAATCATTCCTTATGAATAAGATTCACTTGATGACATATTTCATTAATTAATAATATAAATTCTATGGTCTGTCACGTTCCCGATCACATTGTCAGTAATAAATTTACTAAGAAATATTTCTATCACTCTCTCTCTTCTATTTTCACACATCACAACTAACAAAGTTTCATGTCTAATCACAATGCATGCAACACCATTATGAAAACAAATAAACAAGTTTAACAATAGTTTCTCATCTATTTTCAACACCAACCAGAAAGGAGAGATATCATTCTAATATTTAGGATTATTATTAGGGGCCTTTATGAAGTACTGACGTCTGGTTCAACTTGAAGCAATGATGTTTCCATTGTGAAAGACAATTTTGCTTTTTCACTTCGAAGTCCTCCTGCTCTTTTTTCAATCTTCCCTATGCTAGAATGGAGCAGTTTACCACCTTGCTCGCCATGGAATCCTAAACCTATCTTATATCGCTTCAACCAGTAAATGCAGTGCATTTCCAATATATGTAATTTGGGGGTAATTGAGTGAGGGAATGCTTCTCTGTAATTCTGCAAATACCTTGCGACGGCTTCCTCTGCTCTTTTAATTTCTTCTGATGACATGGGATTTGAATGGGATACTAATTTATGTACATCTCTGTAGCTGTCATTTAAAGTATTATATTTGATCTCAAGTTGAATTATTTTCGTGATTAGGGTGTCTCTTTGGGTGTTTCTACTAACTGCATGTATAGCTGTCTTTGTAAGGTGTCTGTAGATTACTTTCTTTATGTATTTGTGGCAGTGATTGGCAATGAAGTGGCCACCGTGAAATGCTTGTCTGACAATTTTATTCTGATCTAAAACATGTTGTATTGCTTTTCTAACTGGTCCGATGATACTTTATTTACATTCTTTCATGTCATGCAATTTTTTCTTTATCTTTTTAAATTACTTCTCCCACCTCCTCTTTTCAAACATCTTTTGCCACAAAGTCTACATAGATTATTTAGTTTTGTTATATGAGTTTCAAGAGAATGTTCCATCCTTGTCTGAAGTACAAAAAAAATTATTTCAGTACCACAAATAAAATTAATATTAAAAAATAAAATCACTCAACCAAAAATAATAATGTTATTTCACACAACGGATTGCCCAGATTTTAAATAATCATAACTTTTTTATTTCGTGTGAATTAAGCGTACTTCTTGGACATACTAATTGCAAATTTATTGAATTATTTTAGGGTGTAAGAAAATATGACCCTCATGGTGACAAAACATGTTTTAAAAATATTTTAATCAATGATATACGGTGGACAGAACAATTTCACTCACTAATTTGAAATATTCTTATCTGCTTTATAATCCAATTGGCACTTCACAAAAATATATATAATTACGACAGAAATTTAAAATATTTAAAAAAATAAGAAGAAATTGTCTGTGACACATAGGTTTCCAGTATTAAATGATGTAAGGAGTGCATTTTTTATGAATTTTTTGACAATATCACCCTTGTTTTTGGACCTCGCTTACCTCCCCTTGTTTCAACTGACGAAGGTGCAGGTAATTAATCACTTGTGACAGGTGAAGTTCCCTGTTATCAGTGATTTGCCTGTGATCAGGGGAGTGGAATGGGCGACAGGGGAAGATGCACAGTGGGTGGCACGGGGGATACAGCAAGATCAAAGCAAAAACTAAAGAGTCAAAAATTAAGTTAGTTTTATTCGCAGTGTCTAGGTCATTTCAGAGCCAGTAAAAAAAAAAAAATAAAAAAAGATGGTAGAATAGTCAAAATATTTAAATAAAGACACAAATAAATTTTTTACCACATATTTATAGAGCACAATACCCACTATATGTGCTCAAAACGCTTTACAAGGGGTTCCTAGCCAACAGCAACACTAAACATGTAGTACAAGATACGATGCCTGTTAGGTGATATCACAATTTTTTTTCCCCGACAGACACAACTCTGTTAACAGCCAGGTACTCATTTTACACCTGAGTAAGATGAAAGAATGTGAGCAAAGAGTCGTCTCCTAGGACTCAACAATGCACTTCTCAGACAGATAATCGTACTCTGGACCATCCAGTCCGAAGGCAAGTGTCATACCACTAGACCACACAGCTGCACGGAAATGTAAGACAAAGAGGATAAGTTCAATAAAGATCATAAGTGACTGATTTGAAAACGATTCAAAATTCCAACACGATACTACGACAGGATTTCCGCTTAAATTGAATATTATAATTAAAACCCTTTGATATAATGGAGATAATTTACAAGGCAAAAAAAAACTCTCAGACAAAAAGATATATCTTGTGCGGCTATGTGGTCTTGTGGTATGACACTCGCTTTCGGATCGGAGGTCCTGGGTTCGAGCCTCACGCTCTGCGCATAGTTGAGTCCTTGGAAAAGGCACTTTACTCACTTTCTCTCATCGGACTCAGGTGTAAAATGAGTACCTGGCCGTTAACAGCGTTGTCTTTGTCCGAAAAATTGTAATATCGCCTAACAGGCGGCATGTCCCATCCTACATGTTAAATGTTGCTGTTGACCAGGGACCCCTTGTAAAGCGCTTTGATCACATTTAGTGGATATTGCGCTATATTAAATCTCAATTTATTTAATATATCCATCTGTTTCCCTATCAGAAAAGGCCTGAAGACTAAACCAAATGATCTCATTTCAAAACTAAGTTCACACAGAAAGGACTGATGATATGAGGATGATAGAGGAAATAGTGAGGTTGTGGAACGGTGTAATGTTGTAGAAAAGTATATATATCATATTAGAATATTCCCTTTGCCTTTTCTGTATTGAATCACTTCTTCTTCCTGTTATTATGGTTATCTAATTCCTGGCGCCAAAATGCCTACTTCCTGTTCTCCCTTCTACTCTAAATTTCAGCCGGTCCAGTTCAGGAGCTCAATAAAGTAGCATGTCAAACTATGTCTATCCCAGTTCATTATAAACGGTAAAAGACTTCTGT